>NW_026111985.1:0-268290 GCF_024679095.1 Eriocheir sinensis
GAAGTTAAAATATACTGCCTACCTTAACAATAAAAAAAAAGTATATGGAATTTAAAGAGCTGTAAGAGACAAATGTAAATAGCCTACTCAGAAGCTTAGCAAAAGACGTGGATGTTGTTCTCGATCAGCAATTTGTCTAGCAACTCCATGGAACTATAGAAATACAATTATACTCTTTATACTCCTAGAGAAATGTACGCTAAGGGAGCCTGTAGAAATGGTAAACAGATAATTACAAGCTACGATAGCTTAACGAAATGATAAACTAAAGGAGAGAGAGAGAGAGAGAGAGAGAGGGGGGTATAAAAATGATAGAAAATACAAGTTACGTGTCTATAAAAGTGGTAAATAAATATAAGTATAGGAAGTCCTTAGAAATGCTAAGCTAAGTGAGCAAGAGAGGGAGAGGGAGGGAGTAGGCTATCAATAAGGAATCAATGGGAAGGAGTCTAACAAACATCCACCAAGGAAATCGACAGATATACAAGGCAAATATAAGATAAGAAAGTCTACAGATATTACAAATATAAGTTAAGGGAGTCTATAAGGATGATATACTAAGCGAGGGAAAGGGTGTGAGAGGGAGTAGGCTATTAATAAGTAAATCAGTGGAGATGAATTAATTATACTTTAAGGTATTCAGTAGAAATGATCAGCAAATATAACTTAAAAGAATATATAGAACTAATGGTTATAAGTTAAAGAAGTATATAGGAATGATCTTGGAGAGAGAAAGAAGGGGAGGGAAAGAAGGACTCGGCTATCAATAAAGAATCAACGGAATTGGCTTACAAGAGAGACGGAAGAGATTAGCGAGTGCTAGGAAGGAAGTTTGGGGAATTTGTGAGGCGCAGGAGGGAGTGGCGGGAAGGTGAGGAGAGGAAACAAAAGAAAGGAGGGAGAAAGTGTGATAGATAGATAGATAATGGTGGTAGGAAAGTCAGAAGGAAGGGGGCAGAAGGAAGATACAGAAAACAAAAGAGGAAAGATAAAGAGATATAAGAAGTAGTAACGGAAATGTGAGAAGTAAGAAGGTGTAGAAAGAGAAGTGATAACGACGAAAATAAAAAAAGAAACAGTAATAGTTAACTAATGGTGCAAAAGTGAGAAGAAAATAGGTATGAGGAAGATACAGAAAACAAGGGAGGAATGATAAAAGAAGTAGTAATGGAAAAGGGAGAAATGAAAAGGAGGAGGAAAGAAAAATGTAAAGAAGCTATTGAAAAGGGAGAGGAAAGTGTAAAGATAAATAATTGTAGGAAAGTGAAATGAAAAGTGGTATGAGAAGGGTTAGAAAGTAATAAGAAGAAAGAAATATAAGTGGAAAATTGAGCAGAAAAGTGGCAACTAGGGGAAGAAAGTAATAAGAGGAAAGATAGATAGACGAAGGAAATTTAGGTGGAAAGGTGAGACGCGAGAGAGGAGTAGGAGGAGGAGGAGTATAACATAGAAAAACGTTAGGAAAGTTAGGAGAGAAAAAGATAACGAGAACAAAATTAAGAGAAAATAGAAAGAAACCTCAAAATAAGTAGGAGAAAATGTAATATAGAACTAATGACTGAAAATGAGAAGAAAAGGCAAGAAAAGTTTACGAGGAAGAAGACTACAATAAGAAATTAATATAAATATGGAAGAAAAGAAAGAAAAGAGGAAGTGATGATTTTTTTTTTAAATAGGTTAGTTAAATCTGCAGAGAGAGAGAGAGAGAGAGAGAGAGAGAGAGAGAGAGAGAGAGAGTGTGTGTGTATGTGTGTGTGCGTGTGTGTGTGTGTGTGTGAAACGGAGAAGCGCTCCATATCATGTCGGGTCACGTTCAAACAGCAACTGTGAGTGAGGGTGGGGGGCAGGCTGCCATTTGGTATTTTTCAATACCAAATTAGGGTAAATTTGGTATTGAAGCGAAAGAAATTTGGCATTGAACTATAAAAAAACAAATAAGGAATACTTCCACTTATACATCCAATTACAGTCTAAATAAAGTCATTAAAATTAGAATCATATGATAATATCCTTTGCAGTACCATTGTATCTTGAGTTAGTCACTAAATTACCATTCTCTCAGATTACTGCGGGTTCGGGTAGATGGTCTCATAACTCAGGGGGTACTTAACGGGAAAAAGGTTGAGAACCCCTGATTTAGCTGAAGGAGAAGAAAGAAAAACAGGTAAAAAAAAAGGGAAAAAATGCAGCGAAGGAGTGTGAAGAAAATATTAAGTGTGATAAAAGAAGGAAAGGGCCAACGGGAGTAAATGTGTGGAGATAAAGAGGACAAAAAAGAAGAGAACGATGGACAATATAGAGAAGGGTGAAGAAAAATGAGTAGTAGAGAAAGAAGGATAGATAAAACATGCAGGTGATGAAGAAAGAGCACGAGTAATAAATAAATAACAAAGACGAAGAGAAAAAAAGAGGAAGGTAACAAATATGGGGAAGGAAAACTAAGAAAATGAATAATAGAGAAAGTAAGATGGATAAAATATGGAGGTGATGAAGAAGAAAAGTGATAACTAAATAAAGAAAATGAAGAGAAAAAGGAAGAAGGTAATAGATAATATGGAGCAAGAAAATTTAGAAAAATGAGCAATGGTGAAAGCAGAATGGAGAAGACAAGAATGTGATGAAGAAGAAAGAACAACAATAAATACATAAAGGGCAAGAAGAGGAGAAGGAGAGATGCAATAGAGAATATGGAATAGAAAGAGGAAGAAAGAGAAGGGAGAGAGGATGAAAAGTTTATAAGATATGAAGATGGGTGAGAAGAAAAGGAGCAGAGGAAAGAAATGTGTCATGATAAAGATGAGGAAAAGGAGAATAATAGATCATTTAGTGAAGGAGGAAGAGGAATTAAGAAGAAAGAGGAGGGAGAGAATAAAAAAGTAAAAGATATAAAGGAGGCGGATAAATTGGGAAATAAATAAACAGAGATAGAAGACAAAAAGTGGAGAAAATAGGTAGTATGGGGATGAAGCAAGGAGTGAAAGAGAGAGGAAAAGAGGTAAAGGGTGTATAAGATATGAGAGTCGACGGAGGAAGGAAGGAGAGAGTGAAGGAAACGAAGAAGGATGAATATGATGATGATGTTGCAGGAAAAGGAGAAGAGGCAAGAAATATAGAAAGTTAACGAAGAGGAATAATGATTTACGGAAATGAAAATAGTGGAAAGAGAGAAGACGAAGAGGATAATGAGGAGAAAGAAAAAGTAGGAAGAAGGGGATTAAGCTGCCTTCCTCAAATCCTCTCCAAAAACCACCTAATTTTCTTCGCCTGGTCGCCGTAATTGCCGAAGTTGACCTCATGAGGAAAAAAATGAAGACTAAAAAAACGTAGACAAGTGAAGGCAAAATAAGAATTGCCATCTATATTAATACATGCTGTTGTTTTTTTATTATTTTTAAGTGAAATAAATGATAGAAAATTGTAACTTAACCCTGGAACACTGAACCTGTTTCCCTGTTACACGGCCACTGAACGTGGGTAGTTTATACCCGATTTTGGAAAATTAAAGAAAAATAGTAAATATACAAATTTATTAATCCTATCCCGTACACACTAAATATAATCCTCTTACTTAGTAATGAAACTATTAAATTAGAAAACTTACTTTAAGAAACTTAAATTAAAAAGCAAAAAGAAAGGAATGTAAAAAAGTGAAAAATTTTGAATGTTTTTGCAAAAAAAATAAGCAAAAAGAAACCCTCCCATAAAAATCGCTCAGATGCTCCCACACGCTTCCAAGGATGTCAGGCTCTCATCCCAGGGGGTCATCAATGCACAGGCGATGCGGGAACTGTAGGGAAGAGAGTAGGAAAAACACCCTTTTTTTAGTGCACCAGAAATGACAAATTGTGGAATATAATGTGTTTTTTGCTTATAAAACCCATTGAAACTGTGTATAAAAGGCTACTAAGATACAATAAAGGCTTAGCCTGATGATCGCCCACACCAAGCATCTCCACTGGTGTCTATCCCTTGCAACCTCCTGTCATTGATGTTGAAACTTCCCACTTTTTTGAAGTACTTATTGAAATGGCTTATTATATTTTTTTTTTTACATAACATAAACACTTTATCACACATCCGCACTCAAAATCTTAGTTTTATATTTATTACCTACCTCAGCCTTAGAGGCAATCACAGCAGTAGGGGAAGTAGTGGCTCGGGCAGACAGGTTGGCGGCAGCTGTGACACCTGAAACGTGTCTTCTTGTCTGCCTTGGAGTCACACTTCGTGCAACGGACCATAGGGTTCCTCATCTCGGCTGCCGATGCTCCAGCACCTGCAGCTGTGCCAGAGGGGAGGTTGAGGGAGCACACCTGTCTTATGGCCAGCTTCACCTGGCGATGCTGAGACAGGTTGTTCATCCGTTCCCGCGCTGAGGGCTTGATTAGTTGCAGGGCCAGTCCATGCATGAATTTTCTCCTGTGCAATTCCTTGCGTCCTAGCGTTGGATTATTTGCCTTGTATATAATCCAGGAGTTAATGACACTTGCATTTTTCTATATACACTTATCACTGAACGTGGGTAAACGGTACCCGAACACGTCTGTAGCGCAAAATCCAGGCAGAGGAGTGGAGCGACGCGACTTCCCCTATAAACCCATAGGGTAGAATGAAGCTATACGGAGTCCCAGCGCGCTGGCTTGTGGGGAAGAGGGTGGAACACGAATGACGTCACCTACCCCGGGTAATCTATACCCACGTTCAGTGTTCCAGGGTTAAATGCATCTTATTTTTTTTTTTTTTGTTGAAGTGAAAGAAATGCAGAATCATGAAGGAAATACTAATAATGGAACATTTTATAATTTGTTTGTGTTTTTTTTTTTTTATTCTTCCTCGGACATCTCATTGTTTGTTTGGCATTTTACTTTATTTTTGTATTTTCTTCCTTCTTTGAACCCATATTTGTTCTTTTACAGTTTTCAAACCATTGTGTTTTGTGTATTTGTTGACTTATTTCCTTATTTGTCAACTATCAGTTTCTTTTTCATCGTTAAACCTTTCATTTTTTTGTTGTTTGCATTTCGTTCCATCACTTTTTTTTTTTTTCATTTTCATCCACCTCGAGACGTTTGTTTTTAATTTGCTTCTTTATCTTTTTTTCCATCGCTTGTTTCGCCTCGTTTGTTGTTGGGTTTTTCTTGTTTTGTTTTGTTTTCTTTATTGTGTATTTGCATTCATTCTTGTCATCTTTTTTTGTGTGTGTGGGAAATTTTTTTATACATTTTATTTCATTTTAATCTACTGATTTATATACCTTTTATTCCACTTCTTTTTTTCCGGTGTTGACTTTTTTTCTGCCCTCACACTCGGCGTGGAAAAGATGTATTCTTGAGGCCATTACGGGAGGAAAGGGGACGAGATGCTTCCCTCCTCCTCATTGTTTTCTCCTCCTTTCTTAGTATTTCGCACCTCCCGAGCGAAGCGTCGAAACTGTGCCGCGGCGAGACTTTCAGGGCGAGTGTTTTTTTTTTTTTTTTTATTTATTTTTTTTTATTTTTTTATAAGAGCCTCCATCCGGAAGGGAGTTACGATGGGAACAATCGGTTTGATTGTTCGCATTGCAATTCATCGGCCCCTGCCGGAACGCCGATGACTGTGGCACTCAACCATATCTTTTACTATACTACAGATAAATAATACAAAAAACTAAAGAATTATACATAAAGAATAACAAAATATAGGACGAGTTGGGTCTTATGTGGGGCGCTGCTGGCATAGCGCTGCTGTGTGTGTGTGTGTGTGTGTGTGTGTGTGTGTGTGTGTGTGTGTGTGTGTGTGTCTCTCTTCTCTGCTGAGAGAAGGACGTGACCTCACCTCGCTGCGCTCCACAACATCGCTTGCCCTGTGTTTTCGTCGTGCTCTTGGGATTGCGTTTGCTTTCACGTGCGTTTGTGTGTTCTCGCTAGTGGACCTTGTGTGTTGCCTGTGAATTCCCGACACGTGTTTGGTGTGTGTTCGCTTGTGGTTTCTGCCTGTGGTTGCCTCTGTGATTTGTGTTTCCGGTGTTTTTGCGTGTGATCTGGCTGTTTCCGGGTGTTCTGCGTGGGTTTCAGAGTGATTCAAGTGTGTTGTGTTTCCGGTGTTTTTGCGTGTGATTTGGCTGCTTCTAAGTGTACTGCGTGGGTTTCAGAGTGTTTTGAGTGTGCTGTTTTGTTTCCGGTGTTTTTGCGTGTGCTTTGGCTGTTTTTCGAGTGTTCTGGGTTTCGAGTGTGTTGTGTTTCCAGTGCTTTTGCGTGTGATTTGGCTGTTTATAGTGCTCTGCGTGGGTTTCAGAGTGTTTTGAGTGTGCTGTTGTATTTCCGGTGTTTTTGCGAGTGACTTGAGGGTGTTTTGTCGTGCTTGTGCTTGGGTTTCTGAGTGTTTCGTGTGTCCCGAGTGTGACTTTGTGTTCCCGAGTGTCTCACGCGTGATTTGGGTGTGTCGACAAGCCACCCTTTGAATTCCCTGAGGATTCAATCTGCTCCTCCTCACTACACCCTCTTTAAATCCCCTAGAGGATTAACACTTCCTACACCCCTTTCCCTCACCTCACCTAAGCCCCCCCCCACCCTCGCTCACCTCACATCCCTTTTGCTTCTCCTCATCCCCTAGAGGATTAGCCCTTCCTACTCCTCCCTCACCTCCACATATTTCTAAGCCCTCCCCCCCTCACTCACCTTACCTCACATCCTATTTACCCATCCCTTCACCCACCTTACCTCGCCTCTTTCTTAACCTTTCTTGTTGTCACACATCTCACTCACCTCTCATCCCTTCCTACTCCTCTCTCCCACTTACCTCCTTTCCCAAACTCCCTCTCACTCACCTCACCTATTTCCTAACCCTCCTTGATCTCACACACCTCACTCCACCGCCTCCCTTTCCCCTCTTTACTCACCTCACATCCCTTCCCTCCTCCTCTCTCCCACCTCACCTATTTCCTAACCCTCCTTGATCTCACACACCTCACTCACTGCCTCTCTTTCCCTCTTTACTCACCTCACATCTCTTCCTACTCCTCCCTCTCTCACACCTCAACTTTTTACTTACCCTCCTTGATCTCACACACCTCACTCACCTCCTCCCTTTCCCCCTCTTTACTCACCTCACATCCCTTCCTATTCCTCCTCTCTCCCACCTCACCTATTTCCTAACCCTCCTTGATCTCACAAACCTCTCTTTCCCCCTCCTTACTCACCTCACATCCCTTCCTACTCCTCCTCTCTCTCACTTTTCCTCCATTACTAAACTACCTCTCACACACCTCACCCCTTTCCTAATCCCCTTCACCCTGTGTTTTATCTCTTTCATTTCAGCTAAGATGGCACCCAAGAAGTGCAGTACTTGTAACAGTAGCTTCTCAGCTCACTTTTTACATGGCGTTCTGCTGTCTGGTCGACTGTGTCTCCAGGCAGCATCTCGAGACAAGACTGCAGGAGCAGGAAGAGAAGATGGAAGACGGCCAAAATAAAATAATAGAGCTTTCTCTCACCAGGCAGCATCTCGAGACAAGACTGCAGGAGCAAGAAGAGAAGATGGAAACAGGTCAGAATAAAAGAATAGAGCTTTCTCGCACTGTTGCCTCCTTGCAGGAATTCATCCAGGCTAACGTTGCTGTGGTGCCAAACCCTTCTCCAACCGCCCCCTTGCCCTCAGCGGTACCGTCGACACCAGCGGACAACACCACGCAACGGGAGGATGCTAGTGGCACCGCCCATGATGGCTTCACCGTCGTGAATGGAGGAGCCAAACCAGCCAGACAAGCGATTTATCCTGTTCATTGCTTCAACAGGCTTGCCATTCTGGAGGAGGAGGACGAGCAGGAGAGCACCTTCCTGGTGGGTGACTCCATGATTCGCCAGCAGGTCGTTGAGTTCTGCGGCAGAGTTCCTCGTCGAAGACGGAACTATTGCTATCCTGGTGCTGGGGTCGACGACATAACTGCTGCTCTTGAGGAGATCTCCCCCCAGGCTACTAATGATTCACTGTTTGTTATTCACACAGGTACGAACGACGTCACCACGACCCGGTCTGAGGAACTCCTGGAGAAGTACCGTAGGCTCATCCAGCAGTATAAGTCTAAATCCCCTAACATTTTGATTTCAGGAGTTCTACCACGGACTTGGGCGGAGAGCGACTTTTTCAGTAAGGCCTTCAGCCTAAACAACCGCTTACAGACTCTTTGTAGGAGCTTGACGTGGGTTCCCAACGCATGGGACAATTTCTATGGACAAAATGAGCTCTTCCACAGGGACGGATTGCACCTTTCTCCCATCGGGGCAGCCAGACTCGGAAGGCTCCTCAACGAAGCAGTGCGTGTCATCCGAGCAAAAAACGAGTCACGGCCACATCCCTCCACCCCGCCCGTGTAAATAGACGCCGTGCATCGCAACAAACCCGTAACCGTGATCCCACAAGTACCACTACCTCTATTACCAAGCCTCTAGATAACTTAAAAATCCTTAGTTTCAATGCGCGTAGCCTAAGAAAAAAATTTGATGAACTGAGATGTCTTGCTTTAACAGAAAATTTTGACATAATTGCTATAACCGAAACATTTATCGACACCACAAATATTGATTTAAGTTCCGAATACAACATAGATGGCTACAGACTCTTCAACAAGGTTCGTAAACCGTAGAGGCGGTGGCGTCGCCCTTATGTCAAAAAGCTATTTGCAACCCACTGACAAAACACCGGGAAACAGTAACGTTGAACATTTGTGCGTGCGAGTAAACATTGCAAAAGTCAATTTAAATATATCTGTCACCTACAGACCTCCCGGGCAATCACTCGATGATGACCTTGAAATGTACAGCGTCTTAAGGCAGTCACTTAATAACAGCGACTCACTGATATTAGGAGACTTTAACCTCCCCCATATCGACTGGGCGACACTGTCAGGTACAGAAGGCGAATCACATAAAATGATCGAATTTCTAGAAGAAAATTATCTAAGCCAAATGGTTTCTGGAGCCAACTCGACAAAATAATATACTCAACCTTGTTATAACGACCCAAGATAACCTAGTCAGTAGTGTCACGGTAGGAGAACACCTCGGTTCTTGCGATCATAAATTAGTGCGCGTCGACATTAAAGCTCAATCATCAGTGACTGAAAATAAAGTAAAGGTGCCCAATTTCAAAAGAGCTAACTTCGTAGAAATCCGACAAAAACTAACAGAAATACAACTATCAGATGACGGCAACGTAGAAGAAGCCTGGCTAGTTTTAAAAATCACTTACTCACTCAGCAGAACACATTCGTCCCCTCAGCGAGAAGCGAATTAACACTAATAAAGCCCACCGTGGTTTAATAGCGAAATTAAACAATCAGTCAATGAGAGAAAATTGTTTTACAGGTTAAAGAAAGAACAAAGCACGCCCGAAAACATTAGACTTTATAATGATGCCAGGCGACGAGTAAAAAGACTAGTAGGTCAGGCAAAAGCGTAGATATGAAGAAAATATTGCAGCCAACTGTAAAATAATCCGAAATCCTTCTTCAGTTACATAAACAACAGAAAGGCGATCAAAAGTGGTATTGGACCTTAACAAACAGCGACGGTGCACTAGTGACTGACAGCCAACACATTGCAAACCCCTTAAACAATTACTTTCCTCGGTGTTTAATACTAACAGTCTTCCTCTCGCTACCACCAACACCAGTACTATTGTAAATCTCGAGCATGCATTGCCTAATTTTGAAATAACAACCGATTAAGTCCTTAAAACTCTCCATTTACTTAAAACAAATAAAAGTCCTGGACCTGACAAAGTATATCCAACTCTGCTGAAAGAAACAAAGAGCGAAATACTCTCCTCCCTCACAACCGTATTCAATATGTCCTTGCGACAAGGCATCGTCCCTTCAGATTGGAAAAAGGCTAACGTGACACCGATTTTCAAGAAAGGAGACAAAAAAGTACCAGGTAAATACAGGCCCATTAGTCTAACTTCGGTTGTAGGTAAGCTACTTGAGGGCATAATTAGAGACAAAATTGTGAGTTACCTTGAAAGCCACTCATTGATTGGGGACTCACAACATGGCTTCCGAAACAAAAGATCCTGCCTATCAAACCTATTAACCTTTTATAACGACCTCTTCATTGTTTATGACGTAACCAAATCAATGGACGTAGTCTATCTTGATTTCCAGAAAGCGTTTGATAAAGTCCCGCATCATAAATTACTTTACAAATTAAAGCAAATAGGTATTGACGGTCATAAACCAATGGATCGCGAATTGGTTGAGCAACAGACAACAAAGAGTAGTGATTGACGGTTTGAACTCAGAGTGGTCTCCGGTCACTAGTGTCGTCCCTGAGGGCTCGGTCCTGTGCCCAGTGATATTCATTATTTACATCAAGGACGTGGATGTTGGACTCAATAACCGCATTAGTCAATTTGCAGACGACACAAAGATTGGTACCTCGGGTCTCACGGACGACGACAGGTAACGCCTCCAAGAGGATTTGCACAAAATTTCCGCTTGGTCGGATAGATGGAGAGATGCCCTTTAACGTAGACAAGTGCCAGGTCGCCCGTTGGAACGAGGAATAAGAAGTTCGAATACGAAATGCGCGGCGTTAAACTCAAAAGCGTTCAATGCGTCAAAGACTGGGGTCAAAATCGCGTCAAACCTCAAATTCTCACAGCAATGCATCGATGCAGCAAATAAAGCGAACAGAATGTTGGGCTTCATTAAAAGAAACTTTGTATTCAAGAATAAAGATGTAATACTCCTGCCTACAACAGTTTAGTCAGACCCCACTTGAATATGCGGTACAGTTTTGTCCCACCACCATGCAAAGGATATTGCTAAATTAGAAGGTGTTCAGCGTCGGCAACGAAAATGATCCC
Organism: Eriocheir sinensis; assembly: GCF_024679095.1. Taxonomy (NCBI): domain Eukaryota; kingdom Metazoa; phylum Arthropoda; class Malacostraca; order Decapoda; family Varunidae; genus Eriocheir; species Eriocheir sinensis. The sequence continues at coordinate 10,843 of NW_026111985.1, forward strand.
TTCCTTGCGCAACAAATCCTACGAAGAAAGGCTTTTCACCCTAACATGTTTCTCTCTTGAGAAACGTCGCCTCCGAGGAAAACTGATCGAATGTTTTAAAATACTTAATGGTTTCACGAATGTAGACAGATCAACATTGTTTATGATCGATGACACTTTGCGCACGAGGAACAATGGCGTAAAACTCAGATGTAGACAAGTAAATTCAGACTGCACCAAATTTTTCTTCACCAACGTTGTAGTGCGAGAATGGAATAAGCTTCCACCATCAGTGGTCCAGTGTAACACGATTGACTCCTTCAAAAATAAGCTCGACCGTCACTTCCTTCAACTTAATATCAACTAGAGTAGAAATGCAACGTTTTGGAGTCTTCTGATTAATGTAAAATCACTTATGTTTAATGACAGACCACAAAGTCTGGACCTTGGGGTGTGTGTGGTGTTTTTTTCTATTTATATATATGTATATCTCTCTCTCTCTCTCTCTCTCTCTCTCTCTCTCTCTCTCTCTCTCTCTCTCTCTCTCTCTCTCTCTCTCTCTGAGGAATGTGCTATTTTTTATTATATTAGCCTAGCTCTTTTTTGTTTCTTTCTGCATTTTTTCTCTGCTTAGATCCGTTTCTACCTATCTATCTCTCTATCTACCTATATATATATATATATATATATATCTATATATATATATATATATATATATATATATATATAGATATATCCATCTATCCATCTGTCAAACTGTCTATCTATACGCTTACAAATTTTCCCCTTCTTTTACTACAGAAACTTCACAATTCTTCATAAACAGATCCATCAGCAGCAATAGTTATTTTTTTCAGCACCCAATTCTTCACGTTTTTTTCCTTCATTACTCACTCGCCGCTCATTCATTTATGCAGCGCCTCGAAATATCAATTCACTCGCGTCTCGTTACTTTTTCAGAATATCATGACTATTTTATTTATCTAACGCTCAAATGTAATACAATGCGGGGGCGGTGGAGAGAGAGAGAGAGAGAGAGAGAGAGAGAGAGAGAGAGAGAGAGAGAGAGAGAGAGAGAGAGAGAGAGAGAGAGAGAGAGAGAGAGAGAGAGAGAGAGAGAGAGAGAGAGAGAGAGAGAGAGAGAGAGAGAGAGAGAGAGAGAGAGAGAGATACTTATTCATCTACGTAACTGTGTGTGAATTTATTATGCCATGATGTATACCTATTTACCTGTTTTGTTTATTCATATACGTGTGTGTGGGGGGGGGATGCGTGCATCAGCGTGTCCCCGTTACATTCTTCATGTTGTGTTGGTCTTCTTCAAGCCATTAACCTTTTATTTTCTTTGTCTTTTACAGGTAAGGGTTCTCTTGATCTACCTGGTGGTTCGTCAGGTACGGAGGTCAGTGGGTGCAGTAATAGTGGTAGTAGTAGTGGTAGCAGTTGTTGTAAGTGTTGTTATTGCAACAAGAAGAGGAGAAGAGTTATGTGAGGGACGGAGCGGGTGTACAGATGGAGGAGAAGGAGGTGTTGGAGGAGAAGCAAAAGGAGGAGGAAGAAATGGACAAATAAGTCAGATATTAGTAATAGTAATTATGTCACCATTTATTCTTTTCCATTGCTATCATGATATCTGTTCTTGACGGAAAAAAATCCAAAAAAAATAACACGCAGGTAAAACTTAAAAATTATTGCTCTGGTCATTGTCATCATTCTGTGTGACATTCCTACCAATACTTATATTACTGTCGTAAAATAAAGTAAAAACCATAACATAACACGCATATGAAACTCAAAGCTTCCTTCATAACCACACACACTGAGTATGGGACAGTTAGTCTAAGGGACCTCCGAGGACAGCCTAGGCCTGTCAGCAGCCTCCGGGGACACAGGGAAGCACTCGTTAGGGGTCACATGGCCGAACTTCTCAAAAACTGGATCATGTCACCCACTAACCTTAACTTTGAGAGCGACAGTTAAGAAAGGCGTCGTGCGGGTAAGGGAGGGGGAAGTTGGAGTTCGGGGTATGATTGGAGGGTGTGTGTGGGGATGTTAGGTGTCGTTGGCATGGATGTGTCGCCAATATGGCAGGTAAAGGTAAATTTTCACATAGCTGCACGTCACAAAACAGCTCACCTCCGTCCCTTTCGACTAGGTGAGGTGTGTGACATTCTGTTGTTACGCCAGCATGTACCTCTCCCCAGGTTTCCCCAGGTACCTATTTATCGACCAGTCCGAAAAGGGAGGATGAAAGTATGTGGAAGGGGCCTTTAGTTTTATATTAGGAACAGAGGAGCATAGAGAAGATAGGAATAGACTTCTAAAAAGCTACTTATATGAAAAAAAAAAAAAAAAAATATATGCGCAAAGTCACAAAAACGTATTCCTAGTGGCCAGTAACGAAGTTTAATGACTCCCTGCATCGAGTGTGTGTAAGGAACGGAGGAGCATAAACGAGAGGGCGAAGGTAGAATGGCCTGCTGAAAGATGCTCATAAAACCGTAGGTGCGTCAAACCCATAAAGCGAATCTTAAATACTTACATAACAACGTACCAAAGCGGCGCCTGTATCGATCATATAAGGAAAGGAAGACAAGCAGGGCAGTCAGTACCAGTGGCCCTACGAAAAGGTAATTTCCATAAAACTCTACGAGCAGAAAGCCTCCTCACAAAGACGGATCCTGCAAATAAGTGCCAACGTAATCTACGAACCCTTTGTCTGCCACCACAAAGAATAACAGAGGAACACAACAGAGGGAGAAGAGAGGAAGTATTATATAGAAAGAAAGAAAGGTAAAGAGGTCAAGAGAAGCTGAAAGATATAGAAAGGTAGACAACAAACGTGGAACCGCAAGAAAGAAAAAAGGTAGTAAAGACAGAAAGAATAATGTATAAAATGGAAGAAGAAAAATATAAAGTTAGATGTAGAGAGAGAGAGAGAGAGAGAGAGAGAGAGAGAGAGAGAGAGAGAGAGAGAGAGAGAGAGAGAGAGAGAGAGAGAGAGAGAGAGAGAGAGAGAGAATAAACAGGAAGATAATTAAAAAAGAGAGGGATATATAGACAGATAGATAGAAAGATAGAGATAAAGAGAAGCAACACTGAGAAGGCAAAGAGGAGAAGGGCAGCACACGAGAGCAGCCTCCCCAGCAGTGGAAATTGTGCTGCCCTCAGAACCTTAAGAGTCATTTTTAAGGCGTTCAGCGGCGAGGAGGGAAAATGGAGGATGAGAGGGAAGGCGGTGACGGCCAGTCCCCGCAGACTACCACCACCCACTGGCGGAATGAGGAAGAGGACGGGGAGGAGGTGTGTACGGCCCTCTACGAGCTTCCCTAATCTAACTTAGCTTAAACATACGTAACCTAACCTTGCTTTTACTTAATTCTAACCTAGTTCATCCTAGAGTCCCTTGGATAGAGAGAGTACCGCCGACAACCTATGATATGGATCGCCATTATTGGCGCTGTTATTCACCGCGCTTTTCAAACACTCTCGCACATCGCCTTCTTGCATATATATGTACCTGCAGCCATACGGGTCAGTCTACACTGAAACTGAGCACACTTTGTGTCAGGCCTGCACACCTTCCCCCTAACAGCCAGCAGCCATCGAGCTCTGGGGAAATTAAATAGGACAGTTTGTGTTCACACCCAACAAATGTCGCCAACCCACACCATTACGCCCTCATACTTCGTACTACATCAATTTACATTACCAGCCGTCAGAATGTACTGTAAGAAAGTGACAGAGGAGTACTACCACCCTTTACGATTAACCACTGTCTTAGTATTAACCCACGTAGCCTGTGATACAGGCGTTGTCACGGCGGGCTGCTGACGACCTTTGAGAGGCGGCGGTAGCGCGCTCAGAGGGTAACGTGAAATGAGACTTCAAACAAGTCTGGGTGCTTCTTTTGAGTGTTACGTTGCTGTAATGGATGGATTTAACAATACTTATCGTTGTAGAACAATATCGGCAGTAGTTGAGGAAGTCTTTTCCATTTACTATAAATCCCTTCCTCGCGTGACCCTTTGCCTGCAGAGAGAGGGACGCAGCCTCCTGAACGCGTCGTAAACTGTTTGACCTACTAATATACTTGTCAGCATGCTACGTTGCTAACATTAACCACAAAGCCCATCAACGCCAAGGCACCTCGTTTCCCCTTTTCTGTTACTTGTCTGCAGTAAACTTTAGCCGATGGAGAGAAAATTAGGTGCAAAAGTAATGACGAGGGGTTGGAAGGGGACACTGATTCCATTACTCGCCGTGCTCTCTCTTGTACACACACACACACACACACACACACACACACACACACACACACACACGCACACACATCATTCTCACCATCAAATCATCACCTTTTCCTTTGCAAGTCCCTGTACTGCTTACTATACACCACCAGCCCTAAATACGTTGCCTTCTGTTGCACACGTCAGACGCGAGGAGCGTCTAACATTTATTTTGTTTGTATAGATTAGTTTCTTGTTGTTATTACGCTGGGACCATCCAGCACTGGTGGGAAGGCTCATCTCTTTTGGACAGTTCCTAAGTGATACAGAACGCAAAAAAGCACCACTGTAGTATGCGCATCAGGCCTTTCAGGTGGTCGGCCTGGTCTTTTGGTGATTTTCCTAACAGCAGCAGCTTTTTTCCCCCTGTATGCCTTTATTTTATTTCCATATTTTATTATCGTTCTAGTGTCCGAGACAATGCTTCCCCATTTTCTTTTTATTTTGTTTTACCCATGCAAAGTTTCTTCGTCACATCCAATCACACCACAAACACAGGACCATCGTAAAGTTTATCCCCGCTGGCAGAGAGTTTTAATGATGAGGTTGCTACAACACGCACAGGACTCCTGGCCTCACCTGACTAATATGAAGGACCTGGTTTCTAGTTTGTTTGTAAGATAAAGAATCACCTGTGTGTGTGTGTGAAAAAGGTGTGTAGTGGCAGCCACATCCTCGCCTATAGCTTTCAGTAGGCTTCTTCAGGGGCCAGATGCTGGTCTGCCCAGCCATGCGGTACCTGAGTAGTGGCGCCGAAGCAGCCGCCTAAGCTACTCCTGGAACTCATTCTTGATCTACGGGACGGTTTTTCAGAGAGTCCAATGCAGTGGTCTTTCTGGACACATGGAAGTCTGTGAGGGCCACCGGGAGCAAATTGAAAATTTGGTGAGGCGGGGGATCTGAACTATCGCTACACAATGGCGTATTGAATGTGAAATCTATATCGCCAACCACTCCAGCCACCGCTCAGGTAAGTTAATGCATTACCATCAGCACACACATTATATTTTCTGAAAGGCCTCACCCCTGTGTGTGGGAGGCAGGATAGAGATAGACAGGACAGACAGACAAACAGAGACAAAGAAGAGTGAGGAGCATATTCAGACAGATAGACAAAGTGCAGACAAAAAATCGAGCTGAAAAGACACATATAGGAATAAGTAAAGAGACAGACTCACCGACTGTCAAATACTTAAATCGTCAAAACAGCTGAAGGCGTAGTATCGCAGTATGACATATATACAAACTGAGACGTTGATTGGTTCCAGACTGTTAACCAAAAGACACTTTCAGAGACACAAAAAAAGATAACAACACAACTGGCGCCTGGAGTATAATCATACCGTGGAGTAAGATTCATCAGAAAGTCTCCACTGCAGGAGATGTACACAGTAGCTTTCTGAAAAACAATTTTGGTTTGTAGGAAATACTTTTTTTTATCCACTTGAAATACTTAATAATTATTTTAATGGAACAGACAGAAGATTCTAGCATTGTGAAAAGAGTGTAACAGAAATTAATTTCAAATAAATAATGTGAATCAAAATCACTGCAAACTCAATAAAAAAAAAAACATCGAATCTAAATATCGTTACAGAAATGCCCATTGATTTATTGGTAAAATGTCAATTTCCATTACATTTCCAAATTATATCCAATGAAGACTTTGGGAGATGCTAAAACACGCACCCTTACTAACATAAGCTGCAGCGATTTTAAGACACCCAAAATAAAAAGGACAGTAGTAACTGAGCTTTTCCTCTTTTACTCCTCCAGACGTACATGAGCATCGTATTTCACAGCTTTTACACGTCAATTGTAAACTCTGCTTAGAAGGTTCCAGATCTGAACATCTTCATTAGCTTTTGTTCTATATCCAGTCAGATGCTATAATGCCGATAGACACGAGAATTATTAATGAAGTGCCTGGCGGAGTCCGTGTATGGCTTTGGAGGGGCTACTGTACGCTACCGGATGAAGCAATAAACAGGCTGAATAAACCGGTTCGAGAAAGACTCACCAGAGGCTTATAGTTAAATATTGCGTTGGCCGCCTGCTGCCGCCATTCCTCGTTCCCTTGTTGGTGGCAGAGACTGGGGTCGTATTACGTTGATTTTCGCCGCCTGTGTTAAACACACATTTGGACAAGGCTTTCGTAGAGCAGGGCATTTCCAGGAGTAGTTTTATGACCTGGTGGAGATTGACCTTCTCCTCTCTTCATACCGTGAACCTGAAGAAACATCATGAATTCCGACAGACCTCTTGGCCTTCTAGAAATCGCTATGGAGTAGCGAAAGTGTTTTATAATACCGACCTGGTGAAGACAGAGATAGAATGAACAGATAAAATTAGTCTTACTAATAGCTTCTGCGAAGTGTTTAACCCTGTCTGAATCATTGTCTTTGATATGATCTTGACAATGAGATTTGTTTATCCAGTAATGGCAGTATTCTCATTCCATAGTTAAACTTGCAGTGGTTCTTAGACTTATACTATTTTCACAAACAGGTACCTGGAATCAGGTGGTTGACTCTCATGATGTATCTGTAATCATGCATCTCCATATAGGGAATGATTTATGCAGCACCTATCGACTTTAGATGGCGTTCTCGGTACATCTCAATTTTCCCTACCTTTTCTATTAATCTCCTCCACCTGTTATTAATCTTATTGATTTGTTTTCTGCATAATGTTTTAAGATAAGCGGGATCAAACAATTGATTGAAGCAGAGAAATGCCAACTTCATTACCCTAAGGCCCATATTTCTCAAAACGAATCGGACTCTCTGTTATGACTGTTTTCTGTCATTGACAGAGAAGATTGAACCTGTTTGGTTGGCGGTGATTTGCACTATTCGGGGTGCAGAAGGGTGTGCAACGTTTACCAGCATCACAAAACAGTCCACATGAGAACCACAGCCACTTTCATTGAGAGGTTTTTCAAACAGGTTGAACTGGGAGGCGCTGATACCTTTATAAGAATAAGCACTTCCTTCCATCCAGCTAATCAGCTGGCCCTGCAGCTAACCAGAGATACTCCCTCCATCCAGCCAATCTCAGTTCAAGCAACCAGACACTCTCTCCATCCAGTTTCAATCAGCTTTCCGTAGCGATCTTCCCTACAAAAAAGGTGTAAATCTAGCTCTAGATTTCTGCCCCATGCACGTCAACTTCTGGAGCCCTAAACGGCATATTCTCAAAACCGAGGTGATGTGGTAACTCAACCCTGTATAAGGTGTAGCAAAGGAAAAAGATACCCCCATCTCTGAAGAAATCAAATCCCTGTGGCTGGCCCCTCGAGCCAAGATAACCTTTCTGTAAGGCAAATGGACATAAAGCTTGGATTGCCTCACGCAGCTAACCCAATAACAAAACAAGCAACATTAAAAACAAAATGTGCTAAAGCTGTATGGAAGTAAGGAATTAATTCTTCCAAGAAAAACTCAGCAAACTCTTTGGACGAACACTAAAAACACAATAAAAGTTACCCATGCACGTAGTAGTGGACATACCCTCGAAGAGAACTTCCACGCCGAACTCAAACAAGCATTGAGAAATATGTTAAAAGCGAACATGGACGTGCGGGTTGACCATTAATTGATAACTCATGGGCGTGAAGCGGTTCCCTTCAGACACACAATAACAACAACATGCGGAGCGATGGAAGGCAATAAATGTCGCGTTTATCGACCCCCTGGCAATGCTTTCACGCAAGGCTATTGTGCGCTGCTGCCTTCAAGTATATGGGCCAGCCTGTTGCTGGGCGTTCTGCTGTTGGTCAATACGGCGGTCACCCCCTGGCCTACGCCTACCATCAGCAGGACCAGAGGACTTCCTTCCGCGGGGCATTGCCGCGTTGTGCCCGCCTCGTCCCTCCTCCTGACGCATCGGGACATGATTCCCTGCGTAGGGCGTGGCCGCCGCGTTCACGTCACCTATAGGTGACGATCTCGCGCGAGGCGCCCTCTGCGCGTTAAACAACCTCAGGCACAGTACTTCTGCCGCACGGACCGGGGCTCTGCCTTGCAGACGCCCCTGCACACCCTCACCTACAGGTGGGTCCTGCAAGGGCTGCTGCTCGCTACCGGCGAGCTTCATCTCGGGACCCAGCACCCCGGACAAAGACAACCCTGATGATGACAACTTGACGATGACAACCCTGGGCGCTGACCCTGGGATAGTGATCTCTCACCCCTGTGGGTGACTTCTTTGAAGGGGAACTGAGGGGAGGTGGTGGTGGCGGTGAGGATGGACAGCGTAAAGGTGCATTAACAGCAACATTTACCGTACCTGGCGAATTACCTTCGAAGATAACTTGCAAAGTGCTAGCGTGTCTCCTTTGAGACACACAATAACAAACAAACACGCGGAGCGATGGTATACACAATGTCGTTACACTAACGCCCTGCCAACGCCTGGTGTAAGGTTATTATGCCGCCCGTATAAGCTGCGTGCTGGCCTGGTTGCTGTTCTACATACGTTAATACAGCGGGCCACTCCTGGCCTCACGCCCACATCAGCAAGGCCAGGAGTGACTTCGCGGGCACACCGCGCTTATGCTCCGTGCTCATCGTGCCACTGTCGCCCTCCTCCGCCACATCCGGGAGTTCTCAATGCGGGTGGGCATGGTTTCGCCGTTCACGTCACCTATAGCGTGACGACTCAAAGTGGAGAGGCCTCGCTGCCAGCAATACGACCTGCAGGCGCCACAGTTCCCTGCTGGTAACGCCCTTCTGGCCTGGGACCCACCGACGCCCTGCACACCCTCGGCTATCATTGGTGTAGCGGTCTCCTGCAGGGGCTGCTGCTCGTTACCCTGGCGAAGCTCTTCCCCATCTCGGACCCAGCGCCCTGATTACTGCCAGCCCTGACGACGATGACAGCCTCTGGACGTGATAACAACCCCTGACGACGACAACCTTTGATGATGGACCCTGACAGTGATCTTTGACACTGAAAGTGAAGAGCGTGTCAGCAGAGGTACAGTAATTCCAAGACACGGAGCGATTTAGGAAGGCACAATGTCGTACGTTTATCAACGCCCTGCCAACGCTCACGGGTACAAGGCCATATTATGCGCTGCCTGTATAGAAGTGTGTGGCCGGCCTGTTGCTGCTCCCATGTTGGAGCTGCCGAGCCACGTGGTCACCCTGGCCTACGCCTACCATCAGCAGGACCAGAGTGACCTCCCCCTGCGGGGGCATTGCCAAGGCTGTGGCTCCTGCTTGTCTTCCTCCTGACGCACGGACACATTCCTTGCGTAGGGGTGTGGCTCGCCGCTCACGTCACTTTATAGTGACGACTCTGGCAAGCGAGGTGTGGCCTGCGTGCTATAGGTTGACCTCCGCAGGCACAGCCCTGTTGTATCGGACTGGGCCTGGGACCTCTCCGACGTCCTGGCACACCTCGCTCACTGGTGGTGGGTCCTGGTATGGGCTGCTGCTCGCTACCCTCTGGCGAGCTTTCATTTCGGGAGCCAGCGCCCTGACGATGAGAACTCTCAGATGACAAATCAACTCTGATGATGACAAATCTGATGATGACAACCCCGACAGATGACCCTGGTCTTGATCTTGGACCTCTGTGTTTGAAGAGGATGACTTCTGAAGAAGTGGAACTGAGGGAGGTGGTGGTGGCAGGTGGAGGCAGTGAATTGGCAGTTCAGGGTGGGGCTCTAGTCCCCCTCCTGAGTCCTGCCCTGGTCCACCACCCTTCGGGGGGTGGAGGAGGAGGGGGAAGACGAGGATGAGTTTGAGGACAAGTGGATTGAGGGAGGTGATGGATATGGTGGAGGAGGGCAGTTCGGGGTGGTGACCTTGCTGCCTCCTGAGCCTGCCCTGCTGAGGAGATTGAAGAAGAGGATGGCTTTTGAGGAGGTGGGACCGGGTGTGAGATGGACCGGGAAGAGGTGGTGCATGGTGGTGGTGGAGCAGTTCGGTGGCGTGCTGTCGGCTGCCCCTCCGACTCCTGCCTGCCCGCCACCCCTGGTCCTGTTGAGTAAGGCAAGGGTGAAGGAGGATGACTGATGAAGTAAGGAGAGGACGTAGCGATGGAGTAAGGCCTAGCAGAATGTATAAAAAAAAAAGAAACTAAATAAAAAATAAATATATAAAATAATAAAAAATTAAAATGAAATACAAAAGATTAGATTAAGATTAATGAAAAATCAAACCAATACAAAATACATAAAAAAAACAAAATCAAAAGAAGTAAAAAAATCAAACCCCTAATACAAAATGTGAGGGTAAAGGTTAAGGATCACATTTCTTTGCGTCAAAAGGAGCAATGGTTTCACCCGACGAGAAGAAAACTTAAAATCGCTAAAGTATTAATGAAAGTTCCGTTCACAGCTTGGAAATAACGACGGTAAACTTGGTTGCTTAAGATCGATCAAAACAAAACAAAAGTCATCACAGTGAGTATATGTCTGAACGACTTGAGAAACAAAAACAAACAAAAAAGGACAATAATTAATCTCACATTGCAGTTCAAAATGTCTCAGGCAATGGAACACCCAAACAAATACCATGTGTGTGTGTGTGTGTGTGTGTGTGTGTGTGTGTGTGTGTGTGTGTGTGTGTGTGTGTGTGTGTGTGTGTGTGTGTGTGTGTGTGTGTGTGTGTGTGTGTGTGTGTGTGTGTGTGTGTGTGTGTGTGTGTGAGGTGTGTGGAGGGAGGAGTTGTGTGAGGTGTGTGTGTGTGTGTGTGTGATATGTTTTCCAGGTAATGTTGTGTGATATGTTTCTTCCAGGTAATGTTGTGTGATATGTTTCTTTCCAGGTAATAGTTGTGTGATATGTTTTCCAGGTAATGTTGTGTGATATGTTCCTTTCCAGGTAATGTTGTGATATGTTTCCTTTCCAGGTAATGTTGTGATATGTTTTCCAGGTAATGTTGTGTGATATGTTTCTTCAGGTAATGTTGTGTGATATGTTCCTTTCCAGGTAATGTTGTGTGATATGTTTCTTTCCAGGTAATGTTGTGTGATATGTTTCTTCCAGGTAATGTTGTGTGATATGTTTCCTTTCCAGGTAATGTTGTGTATGTTTCTTTCCAGGTAATGTTGTGTGATATGTTTCTTTCCAGGTAATAGTGATATGTTTCATTTCCAGGTAATGTTGTGTGATATGTTTATTTTCCAGGTAATGTTGTGTGATATGTTTTCTTTTCAGGTAATGTTGTGTGATATATTTCCTTTCCAGGTAATGTTGTGTGATATGTTCTTTCCAGGTAATGTTGTGTGATATGTTTCCTATGTTTTCCAGGTAATGTTGATATGTCTTTCCAGGTAATGTTGTGTGATATGTTTCCTTTCCAGGTAATGTTGTGTGATATGTTTTCCAGGTAATGTTGTGTGATATGTTTCTTCCAGGTAATGTTGTGTGATATGTTTCCTTTCCAGGTAATGTTGTGTGATATGTTTCTTTCCAGGTAATGTTGTGTGATATGTTTCTTTCCAGGTAATGTTGTGTGATATGTTTTTCCAGGTAATGTTGTGTGATATGTTCCTTTCCAGGTAATGTTGTGATATGTTTCCTTTCCAGGTAATGTTGTGTGATATGTTTCTTTCCAGGTAATGTTGTGTGATATGTTTCCTTTCCAGGTAATGTTGTGTGATATGTTTTCCAGGTAATGTTGTGTGATATGTTTCCTTCCAGGTAATGTTGTGTGATATGTTTCCTTTCCAGGTAATGTTGTGTGATATGTTTCCTTTCCAGGTAATGTTGTGATATGTTTCTTTCCAGGTAATGTTGTGTGATATGTTTTTCCAGGTAATGTTGTGTGATATGTTTCCTTTCCAGGTAATGTTGTGTGATATGTTTCTTTCCAGGTAATGGTGATATGTTTCTTTCCAGGTAATGTTGTGTGATATGTTTCTTCCAGGTAATGTTGTGTGATATGTTTCCTTTCCAGGTAATGTTGTGATATGTTTTTTCCAGGTAATGTTGTGTGATATGTTTCTTTCCAGGTAATGTTGTGTGATATGTTTTCCTTCCAGGTAATGTTGTGTGATATGTCTTTCCAGGTAATGTTGTGTGATATGTTTCTTTCCAGGTAATGTTGTGTGATATGTTTTTCCAGTAATGTGTGATATGTTTCTTTCCAGGTAATGTTGTGTGATATGTTTTCCAGGTAATGTTGTGTGATATGTTTCTTTCCAGGTAATGTTGTGTGATATGTTTCTTTCCAGGTAATGTTGTGTGATATGTTTCTTTCCAGGTAATGTTGTGTGATATGTTTCCTTTCCAGGTAATGTTGTGTGATATGTTCTTTCCAGGTAATGTTGTGTGATATGTTTCCTTTCCAGGTAATGTTGTGTGATATGTTTCTTTCCAGGTAATGTTGTGTGATATGTTTCTTTCCAGGTAATGTTGTGATATGTTTCTTTCCAGGTAATGTTGTGTGATATGTTTCTTTCCAGGTAATGTTGTGTGATATGTTTCTTTCCAGGTAATGTTGTGTGATATGTTTCTTTCCAGGTAATGTTGTGATATGTTTTCCAGGTAATGTTGTGTGATATGTTTCCTTCCAGGTAATGTTGTGTGATATGTTTCCTTTCCAGGTAATGTTGTGTGATATGTTTCTTTCCAGGTAATGTTGTGTGATATGTTTCTTTCCAGGTAATGTTGTGTGATATGTTTCCTTTCCAGGTAATGTTGTGTGATATGTTTTCCAGGTAATGTTGTGTGATATGTTTCTTTCCAGGTAATGTTGTGTGATATGTTTCTTTCCAGGTAATGTTGTGTGATATGTTTCTTTCCAGGTAATGTTGTGTGATATGTTTTCCAGGTAATGTTGTAGTTTCCAGGTAATGTTGTGTGATATGTTTCCTTTCCAGGTAATGTTGTGTGATATGTTTCCTTTCCAGGTAATGTTGTGTGATATGTTTCTTTCCAGGTAATGTTGTGTGATATGTTTCTTTCCAGGTAATGTTGTGTGATATGTTTCTTCCAGGTAATGTTGTGTGATATGTTTCCTTTCCAGGTAATGTTGTGTGATATGTTTCCTTTCCAGGTAATGTTGTGTGATATGTTTCTTTCCAGGTAATGTTGTGTGATATGTTTCTTTCCAGGTAATGTTGTGTGATATGTTTCTTTCCAGGTAATGTTGTGTGATATGTTTCTTCCAGGTAATGTTGTGTGATATGTTTCCTTTCCAGGTAATGTTGTGTGATATGTTTCCTTTCCAGGTAATGTTGTGTGATATGTTTCTTTCCAGGTAATGTTGTGTGATATGTTTCCTTTCCAGGTAATGTTGTGTGATATGTTTTCCAGGTAATGTTGTGTGATATGTTTCCTTTCCAGGTAATGTTGTGTGATATGTTTCCTTTCCAGGTAATGTTGTGTGATATGTTTCCTTTCCAGGTAATGTTGTGTGATATGTTTTTCCAGGTAATGTTGTGTGATATGTTTCTTCCAGGTAATGTTGTGTGATATGTTTCTTTCCAGGTAATGTTGTGTGATATGTTTCTTTCCAGGTAATGTTGTGTGATATGTTTCTTTCCAGGTAATGTTGTGTGATATGTTTCCTTTCCAGGTAATGTTGTGTGATATGTTTTTCCAGGTAATGTTGTGTGATATGTTTCTTTCCAGGTAATGTTGTGTGATATGTTTCCTTTCCAGGTAATGTTGTGTGATATGTTTCCTTTCCAGGTAATGTTGTGTGATATGTTTCTTTCCAGGTAATGTTGTGTGATATGTTTCTTTCCAGGTAATGTTGTGTGATATGTTTCCTTTCCAGGTAATGTTGTGTGATATGTTTCCTTTCCAGGTAATGTTGTGTGATATGTTTCTTTCCAGGTAATGTTGTGTGATATGTTTCCTTTCCAGGTAATGTTGTGTGATATGTTTTTTCCAGGTAATGTTGTGTGATATGTTTCCTTTCCAGGTAATGTTGTGTGATATGTTTCCTTTCCAGGTAATGTTGTGTGATATGTTTCCTTTCCAGGTAATGTTGTGTGATATGTTTCCTTTCCAGGTAATGTTGTGTGATATGTTTCTTTCCAGGTAATGTTGTGTGATATGTTTCTTTCCAGGTAATGTTGTGTGATATGTTTCTTTCCAGGTAATGTTGTGTGATATGTTTCTTTCCAGGTAATGTTGTGTGATATGTTTCTTTCCAGGTAATGTTGTGTGATATGTTTCCTTTCCAGGTAATGTTGTGTGATATGTTTCCTTTCCAGGTAATGTTGTGTGATATGTTTCTTTCCAGGTAATGTTGTGTGATATGTTTCTTTCCAGGTAATGTTGTGTGATATGTTTCCTTTCCAGGTAATGTTGTGTGATATGTTTTCCAGGTAATGTTGTGTGATATGTTTCTTTCCAGGTAATGTTGTGTGATATGTTTCTTTCCAGGTAATGTTGTGTGATATGTTTCCTTTCCAGGTAATGTTGTGTGATATGTTTTCCAGGTAATGTTGTGTGATATGTTTCTTTCCAGGTAATGTTGTGTGATATGTTTCTCCAGGTAATGTTGTGTGATATGTTTCTTTCCAGGTAATGTTGTGTGATATGTTTCTTTCCAGGTAATGTTGTGTGATATGTTTCTTTCCAGGTAATGTTGTGTGATATGTTTCCTTTCCAGGTAATGTTGTGTGATATGTTTCCTTTCCAGGTAATGTTGTGTGATATGTTTCTTCCAGGTAATGTTGTGTGATATGTTTCCTTTCCAGGTAATGTTGTGTGATATGTTTCCTTTCCAGGTAATGTTGTGTGATATGTTTCTTTCCAGGTAATGTTGTGTGATATGTTTCTTTCCAGGTAATGTTGTGTGATATGTTTCTTCCAGGTAATGTTGTGTGATATGTTTCCTTTCCAGGTAATGTTGTGTGATATGTTTCCTTTCCAGGTAATGTTGTGTGATATGTTTCCTTCCAGGTAATGTTGTGTGATATGTTTCTTTCCAGGTAATGTTGTGTGATATGTTTCTTTCCAGGTAATGTTGTGTGATATGTTTCTTTCCAGGTAATGTTGTGTGATATGTTTCTTTCCAGGTAATGTTGTGTGATATGTTTCTTTCCAGGTAATGTTGTGTGATATGTTTCCTTTCCAGGTAATGTTGTGTGATATGTTTCTTCCAGGTAATGTTGTGATATGTTTCCTTTCCAGGTAATGTTGTGTGATATGTTTCCTTTCCAGGTAATGTTGTGTGATATGTTTCCTTTCCAGGTAATGTTGTGTGATATGTTTCTTTCCAGGTAATGTTGTGTGATATGTTTCTTTCCAGGTAATGTTGTGTGATATGTTTCTTCCAGGTAATGTTGTGTGATATGTTTCCTTTCCAGGTAATGTTGTGATATGTTTTCCAGGTA
The DNA here is from genome assembly GCF_024679095.1 of Eriocheir sinensis. Lineage (NCBI taxonomy): Eukaryota > Metazoa > Arthropoda > Malacostraca > Decapoda > Varunidae > Eriocheir > Eriocheir sinensis. The sequence goes on from NW_026111985.1 coordinate 26,421, forward strand.
ATGTTGTGTGATATGTTTCTTTCCAGGTAATGTTGTGTGATATGTTTTCCAGGTAATGTTGTGTGATATGTTTCTTTCCAGGTAATGTTGTGATATGTTTCTTTCCAGGTAATGTTGTGTGATATGTTTCTTTCCAGGTAATGTTGTGTGATATGTTTTCCAGGTAATGTTGTGTGATATGTTTCTTTCCAGGTAATGTTGTGTGATATGTTTCCTTTCCAGGTAATGTTGTGTGATATGTTTCTTTCCAGGTAATGTTGTGTGATATGTTTTCCAGGTAATGTTGTGATATGTTTCTTTCCAGGTAATGTTGTGTGATATGTTTCTTTCCAGGTAATGTTGTGTGATATGTTTCTTTCCAGGTAATGTTGTGTGATATGTTTCTTTCCAGGTAATGTTGTGTGATATGTTTCTTCCAGGTAATGTTGTGTGATATGTTTCCTTTCCAGGTAATGTTGTGTGATATGTTTCCTTTCCAGGTAATGTTGTGTGATATGTTTTTCCAGGTAATGTTGTGTGATATGTTTCCTTTCCAGGTAATGTTGTGTGATATGTTTCTTTCCAGGTAATGTTGTGTGATATGTTTCTTTCCAGGTAATGTTGTGTGATATGTTTCCTTTCCAGGTAATGTTGTGTGATATGTTTCTTTCCAGGTAATGTTGTGTGATATGTTTCCTTTCCAGGTAATGTTGTGATATGTTTTTCCAGGTAATGTTGTGTGATATGTTTCCTTTCCAGGTAATGTTGTGTGATATGTTTCCTTTCCAGGTAATGTTGTGATATGTTTCCTTTCCAGGTAATGTTGTGTGATATGTTTCTTTCCAGGTAATGTTGTGTGATATGTTTCTTTCCAGGTAATGTTGTGATATGTTTCTTTCCAGGTAATGTTGTGTGATATGTTTCTTTCCAGGTAATGTTGTGTGATATGTTTTCCAGGTAATGTTGTGTGATATGTTTCCTTTCCAGGTAATGTTGTGATATGTTTCCTTTCCAGGTAATGTTGTGTGATATGTTTCTTTCCAGGTAATGTTGTGTGATATGTTTCCTTTCCAGGTAATGTTGTGTGATATGTTTTCCAGGTAATGTTGTGTGATATGTTTTCCAGGTAATGTTGTGTGATATGTTTCCTTTCCAGGTAATGTTGTGATATGTTTTCCAGGTAATGTTGTGTGATATGTTTCCTTTCCAGGTAATGTTGTGTGATATGTTTCCTTTCCAGGTAATGTTGTGTGATATGTTTTCCAGGTAATGTTGTGTGATATGTTTTTCCAGGTAATGTTGTGTGATATGTTTCTTCCAGGTAATGTTGTGTGATATGTTTCTTCCAGGTAATGTTGTGTGATATGTTTCCTTTCCAGGTAATGTTGTGTGATATGTTTCTTCCAGGTAATGTTGTGATATGTTTCTTTCCAGGTAATGTTGTGTGATATGTTTCCTTCCAGGTAATGTTGTGTGATATGTTTCTTTCCAGGTAATGTTGTGTGATATGTTTCCTTTCCAGGTAATGTTGTGTGATATGTTTCTTCCAGGTAATGTTGTGTGATATGTTTCCTTTCCAGGTAATGTTGTGTGATGTTTCCTTTCCAGGTAATGTTGTGTGATATGTTTCTTCCAGGTAATGTTGTGTGATATGTTCTTCCAGGTAATGTTGTGTGATATGTGTCCTTTCCAGGTAATGTTGTGTGATATGTTTCCTTTCCAGGTAATGTTGTGTGATATGTTTCCTTTCCAGGTAATGTTGTGTGATATGTTTCCTTTCCAGGTACTGTTGTGTGATATGTTTCCTTTCCAGGTAATGTTGTGTGATATGTTTCCTTTCCAGGTAATGTTGTGTGATATGTTTCTTTCCAGGTAATGTTGTGTGATATGTTTCTTTCCAGGTAATGTGTGATATGTTTCCTTTCCAGGTAATGTGTGATATGTTTCCTTTCCAGGTAATGTTGTGTGATATGTTTCCTTTACAGGTAATGTTGTGTGATATGTTTCTTTCCAGGTAATGTTGTGTGATATGTTTCTTTCCAGGTAATGTTGTGTGATATGTTTCCTTCCAGGTAATGTTGTGTGATATGTTTTCCAGGTAATGTTGTGTGATATGTTTCTTCCAGGTAATGTTGTGTGATATGTTTTTCCAGGTAATGTGTGACATGTTTCCTTTCCAGGTAATGTTGTGTGATATGTTTCCTTTCCAGGTAATGTTGTGATATGTTTCTTTCCAGGTAATGTTGTGTGATATGTTTCTTTCCAGGTAATGTTGTGTGATATGTTTCCTTTCCAGGTAATGTTGTGTGATATGTTTCTTTCCAGGTAATGTTGTGTGATATGTTTCCTTTCCAGGTAATGTTGTGTGATATGTTTTCCAGGTAATGTTGTGATATGTTTTCCAGGTAATGTTGTGTGATATGTTTCCTTCCAGGTAATGTTGTGTGATATGTTTCCTTTCCAGGTAATGTTGTGTGATATGTTTCTTTCCAGGTAATGTTGTGTGATATGTTTCCTTTCCAGGTAATGTTGTGTGATATGTTTCCTTCCAGGTAATGTTGTGTGATATGTTTCTTTCCAGGTAATGTTGTGTGATATGTTTCCTTTCCAGGTAATGTTGTGTGATATGTTTCCTTTCCAGGTAATGTTGTGTGATATGTTTCCTTTCCAGGTAATGTTGTGATATGTTTCTTTCCAGGTAATGTTGTGTGATATGTTTCCTTTCCAGGTAATGTTGTGTGATATGTTTCTTCCAGGTAATGTTGTGTGATATGTTTCTTTCCAGGTAATGTTGTGTGATATGTTTCCTTTCCAGGTAATGTTGTGTGATATGTTTCCTTTCCAGGTAATGTTGTGTGATATGTTTCCTTACCAGGTAATATTGTGTGATATGTTTTCCAGGTAATGTTGTGTGATATGTTTCCTTTCCAGGTAATGTTGTGTGATATGTTTCTTTCCAGGTAATGTTGTGTGATATGTTTTCCAGGTAATGTTGTGTGATATGTTTCTTTCCAGGTAATGTTGTGTGATATGTTTCCTTTCCAGGTAATGTTGTGTGATATGTTTCTTTCCAGGTAATGTTGTGTGATATATTTCCTTTCCAGGTAATGTTGTGTGATAAGATTCTTTCCAGGTAATGTTGTGTGATATGTGTCCTTTCCAGGTAATGTTGTGTGATATGTTTCCTTTCCAGGTAATGTTGTGTGATATGTTTCCTTTCCAGGTAATATTGTGTGATAAGATTCTTTCCAGGTAATGTTGTGTGATATGTTTCTTTCCAGGTAATGTTGTGTGATATGTTTCCTTTCCAGGTAATGTTGTGATATGTTTCCTTCCAGGTAATGTTGTGTGATATGTTTCTTTCCAGGTAATGTTGTGTGATATGTTTCCTTTCCAGGTAATGTTGTGTGATATGTTTTTCCAGGTAATGTTGTGTGATATGTTTTCCAGGTAATGTTGTGTGATATGTTTCCTTTCCAGGTAATGTTGTGTGATATGTTTCTTTCCAGGTAATGTTGTGTGATATGTTTCCTTTCCAGGTAATGTTGTGTGATATGTTTTTCCAGGTAATGTTGTGTGATATGTTTCCTTTCCAGGTAATGTTGTGTGATATGTTTTCCAGGTAATGTTGTGTGATATGTTTCCTTTCCAGGTAATGTTGTGTGATATGTTTCTTCCAGGTAATGTTGTGTGATATGTTTCCTTTCCAGGTAATGTTGTGTGATATGTTTTCCAGGTAATGTTGTGATATGTTTCTTTCCAGGTAATGTTGTGTGATATGTTTCCTTTCCAGGTAATGTTGTGTGATATGTTTCTTTCCAGGTAATGTTGTGTGATATGTTTCCTTTCCAGGTAATGTTGTGTGATATGTTTCCTTTCCAGGTAATGTTGTGTGATATGTTTTCCAGGTAATGTTGTGTGATATGTTTCCTTTCCAGGTAATGTTGTGTGATATGTTTTCCAGGTAATGTTGTGATATGTTTCCTTTCCAGGTAATGTTGTGTGATATGTTTCTTTCCAGGTAATGTTGTGATATGTTTCTTTCCAGGTAATGTTGTGTGATATGTTTTCCAGGTAATGTTGTGTGATATGTTTCCTTTCCAGGTAATGTTGTGTGATATGTTTTCCAGGTAATGTTGTGTGATATGTTTTCCAGGTAATGTTGTGTGATATGTTTTCCAGGTAATGTTGTGTGATATGTTTCCTTTCCAGGTAATGTTGTGTGATATGTTTCTTTCCAGGTAATGATGTGTGCTATGTTTCCTTTCCAGGTAATGTTGTGTGATATGTTTCCTTTCCAGGTAATGTTGTGTGATATGTTTCCTTTCCAGGTAATGTTGTGTGATATGTTTCCTTTCCAGGTAATGTTGTGTGATATGTTTCGTTTCCAGGTAATGTTGTGTGATGTTTCTTTCCAGGTAATGTTGTGTGATATGTTTCCTTTCCAGGTAATGTTGTGTGATATGTTTCCTTTCCAGGTAATGTTGTGTGATATGTTTTCCAGGTAATGTTGTGTGATATGTTTCCTTTCCAGGTAATGTTGTGTGATATGTTTTCCAGGTAATGTTGTGTGATATGTTTCCTTTCCAGGTAATGTTGTGTGATATGTTTCTTTCCAGGTAATGTTGTGTGATATGTTTCCTTTCCAGGTAATGTTGTGTGATATGTTTCTTTCCAGGTAATGTTGTGTGATATGTTTCTTTCCAGGTAATGTTGTGTGATATGTTTCCTTTCCAGGTAATGTTGTGTGATATGTTTCCTTTCCAGGTAATGTTGTGATATGTTTCTTTCCAGGTAATGTTGTGTGATATGTTTCTTTCCAGGTAATGTTGTGTGATATGTTTTCCAGGTAATGTTGTGTGATATGTTTCTTTCCAGGTAATGTTGTGTGATATGTTTCCTTTCCAGGTAATGTTGTGTGATATGTTTTCCAGGTAATGTTGTGTGATATGTTTCCTTTCCAGGTAATGTTGTGTGATATGTTTCCTTTCCAGGTAATGTTGTGTGATATGTTTCTTCCAGGTAATGTTGTGTGATATGTTTCCTTCCAGGTAATGTTGTGTGATATGTTTCTTTCCAGGTAATGTTGTGTGATATGTTTCTTTCCAGGTAATGTTGTGTGATATGTTTCCTTTCCAGGTAATGTTGTGATATGTTTCTTTCCAGGTAATGTTGTGTGATATGTTTCTTTCCAGGTAATGTTGTGTGATATGTTTCTTTCCAGGTAATGTTGTGTGATATGTTTCCTTTCCAGGTAATGTTGTGTGATATGTTTCCTTTCCAGGTAATGTTGTGTGATATGTTTTCCAGGTAATGTTGTGTGATATGTTTCCTTTCCAGGTAATGTTGTGTGATATGTTTTTCCAGGTAATGTTGTGTGATATGTTTCTTTCCAGGTAATGTTGTGTGATATGTTTCCTTTCCAGGTAATGTTGTGTGATATGTTTCTTCCAGGTAATGTTGTGTGATATGTTTCTTTCAGGTAATGTTGTGTGATATGTTTCTTTCCAGGTAATGTTGTGTGATATGTTTCTTTCCAGGTAATGTTGTGTGATATGTTTCTTTCCAGGTAATGTTGTGTGATATGTTCCTTTCCAGGTAATGTTGTGTGATATGTTTCCTTTCCAGGTAATGTTGTGTGATATGTTTCCTTTCCAGGTAATGTTGTGTGATATGTTTCCTTCCAGGTAATGTTGTGTGATATGTTTCTTTCCAGGTAATGTTGTGTGATATGTTTCCTTCCAGGTAATGTTGTGTGATATGTTTCCTTTCCAGGTAATGTTGTGTGATATGTTTCCTTTCCAGGTAATGTTGTGATATGTTTCTTTCCAGGTAATGTTGTGTGATATGTTTCCTTTCCAGGTAATGTTGTGTGATATGTTTTCCAGGTAATGTTGTGTGATATGTTTCCTTTCCAGGTAATGTTGTGTGATATGTTTCTTTCCAGGTAATGTTGTGTGATATGTTTTCCAGGTAATGTTGTGTGATATGTTTCCTTTCCAGGTAATGTTGTGTGATATGTTTCTTTCCAGGTAATGTTGTGTGATATGTTTCTTTCCAGGTAATGTTGTGTGATATGTTTCTTTCCAGGTAATGTTGTGTGATATGTTTCTTTCCAGGTAATGTTGTGTGATATGTTTCTTTCCAGGTAATGTTGTGTGATATGTTTCCTTTCCAGGTAATGTTGTGTGATATGTTTCTTTCCAGGTAATGTTGTGTGATATGTTTCCTTTCCAGGTAATGTTGTGTGATATGTTTCCTTTCCAGGTAATGTTGTGTGATATGTTTCTTCCAGGTAATGTTGTGTGATATGTTTCCTTTCCAGGTAATATTGTTGTGATATATTTTCTTTCCAGGTAATGTTGTGTGATATGTTTCCAGGTAATGTTGTGTGATATGTTTCCAGGTAATGTTGTGTGATATGTTTCCTTTCCAGGTAATGTTGTGTGATATGATTCCAGGTAATACGGTGTGATATGTTTCCTTTCCAGGTAATGTTGTGTGATATGTTTTCAGGTAATGTTGTGTGATATGTTTCCTTTCCAGGTAATGTCGTGTGATATGCTTCCAGGTAATGTTGTGTGATATGTTTCCTTTCCAGGTAATGTTGTGTGATATGTTTCCTTTCCAGGTAATGTTGTGTGATATGTTTTCCAGGTAATGTTGTGATATGTTTCCTTTCCAGGTAATGTTGTGTGATATGTTTTCCAGGTAATGTTGTGTGATATGTTTCCTTCCAGGTAATGTTGTGTGATATGTTTCCTTTCCAGGTAATGTTGTGTGATATGTTTCCTTTCCAGGTAATGTTGTGTGATATGTTTCTTTCCAGGTAATGTTGTGTGATATGTTTCTTTCCAGGTAATGTTGTGTGATATGTTTCCTTTCCAGGTAATGTTGTGTGATATGTTTCTTTCCAGGTAATGTTGTGTGATATGTTTCTTTCCAGGTAATGTTGTGTGATATGTTTCTTTCCAGGTAATGTAGTGTGATATGTTTCCTTTCCAGGTAATGTCGTGTGATATGTTTCCTTTCCAGGTAATGTTGTGTGATATGTTTCTTCCAGGTAATGTTGTGTGATATGTTTCCTTCCAGGTAATGTTGTGTGATATGTTTCCTTTCCAGGTAATGTTGTGTGATGTTTCCTTTCCAGGTAATGTTGTGTGATATGTTTTTCCAGGTAATGTTGTGTGATATGTTTCTTTCCAGGTAATGTTGTGATATGTTTCCTTTCCAGGTAATGTTGTGTGATATGTTTCTTTCCAGGTAATGTTGTGTGATATGTTTCCTTTCCAGGGCATGTTGAGTGATATGTTTCCTTTCCAGGTAATGTTGTGTGATATGTTTTCCAGGTAATGTTGTGTGATATGTAGCGTTTCCAGGTAATGTTGTGTGATATGTTTCTTTCCAGGTAATGTTGTGTGATATGTTTCTTCCAGGTAATGTTGTGTGATATGTTTCCTTTCCAGGTAATGTTGTGTGATATGTTTCTTTCCAGGTAATGTTGTGTGATATGTTTCCTTTCCAGGTAATGTTGTGTGATATGTTTCCTCTCCAGGTAATGTTGTGTGATATGTTTCCTTTCCAGGTAATGTTGTGTGATATGTTTCCTTTCAAGGTAATGCTGTGTGATATGTTCCCTTTCCAGGTAAGGTTGTGTGATATGTTTCCTTTTAATGTAATGTTGTGTGATATATTTCCTTTCCAGGTAATGTTGTGTGATATGTTTCCTCTCCAGGTAATGTTGTGTGATATGTTTCCTCTCCAGGTAATGTTGTGTGATATGTTTCTTCCAGGTAATGTTGTGTGATATGTTTCTTTCCAGGTAATGTTGTGATATGTTTTCCAGGTAATGTTGTGTGATATGTTTCTTTCCAGGTAATATTGTGTGATATGTTTCCTTTCCAGGTGATGTTGTGTGATATGTTTCCTTTCCAGGTAATGTTGTGTGATATGTTTCCTTTCCAGGTGATGTTGTGTGATATGTTTCCTTTCCAGGTAATGTTGTGTGATATGTTTCCTTTCCAGGTAATGTAGTGTGATATGTTTTCCAGGTAATGTTGTGTGATATGTTTCTCCAGGTAATGTTGTGTGATATGTTTCTTTCCAGGTAATGTTGTGTGATATGTTTCCTTTCCAGGTAATGTTGTGTGATATGTTTTTCCAGGTAATGTTGTGATATGTTTCTTTCCAGGTATTGTTGTGTGATATTTTTCCTTTCCAGGTAATGTTGTGTGATATGTTTCCTTCCAGGTAATGTTGTGTGATATGTTTCTTTCCAGGTAATGTTGTGTGATATGTTTCCTTTCCAGGTAATGTTGTGTGATATGTTTCTTTCCAGGTAATGTTGTGTGATATGTTTCTTTCCAGGTAATGTTGTGTGATATGTTTCCTTTCCAGGTAATGTTGTGTGATATGTTTCTTTCCAGGTAATGTTGTGTGATATGTTTCTTCCAGGTAATGTTGTGTGATATGTTTCTTCCAGGTAATGTTGTGTGATATGTTTCTTTCCAGGTAATGTTGTGTGATATGTTTCCTTTCCAGGTAATGTTGTGTGATATGTTTCCTTTCCAGGTAATGTTGTGTGATATGTTTTCCAGGTAATGTTGTGTGATATGTTTCTTTCCAGGTAATGTTGTGTGATATGTTTCCTTTCCAGGTAATGTTGTGATATGTTTCTTTCCAGGTAATGTTGTGATATGTTTTCCAGGTAATGTTGTGTGATATGTTTCCTTTCCAGGTAATGTTGTGTGATATGTTTCCTTTCCAGGTAATGTTGTGTGATATGTTTCTTTCCAGGTAATGTTGTGTGATATGTTTCTTTCCAGGTAATGTTGTGTGATATGTTTCCTTTCCAGGTAATGTTGTGTGATATGTTTCCTTTCCAGGTAATGTTGTGTGATATGTTTCCTTTCCAGGTAATGTTGTGTGATATGTTTCCTTCCAGGTAATGTTGTGTGATATGTTTCCTTTCCAGGTAATGTTGTGTGATATGTTTCTTTCCAGGTAATGTTGTGTGATATGTTTCTTTCCAGGTAATGTTGTGTGATATGTTTCCTTCCAGGTAATGTTGTGTGATATGTTTCTTTCCAGGTAATGTTGTGTGATATGTTTCTTTCCAGGTAATGTTGTGTGATATGTTTCTTCCAGGTAATGTTGTGTGATATGTTTCCTTTCCAGGTAATGTTGTGTGATATGTTTCTTTCCAGGTAATGTTGTGTGATATGTTTCTTTACAGGTAATGTTGTGTGATATGTTTCCTTTCCAGGTAATGTTGTGTGATATGTTTCCTTTCCAGGTAATGTTGTGTGATATGTTTCCTTTCCAGGTAATGTTGTGTGATATGTTTTCCAGGTAATGTTGTGTGATATGTTTCCTTTCCAGGTAATGTTGTGTGATATGTTTTCCAGGTAATGTTGTGATATGTTTCTTCCAGGTAATGTTGTGTGATATGTTTCCTTCCAGGTAATGTTGTGTGATATGTTTCCTTTCCAGGTAATGTTGTGTGATATGTTTCTTCCAGGTAATGTTGTGATATGTTTCTTTCCAGGTAATGTTGTGTGATATGTTTCTTTCCAGGTAATGTTGTGTGATATGTTTCCTTTCCAGGTAATGTTGTGTGATATGTTCTTTCCAGGTAATGTTGTGTGATATGTTTTTCCAGGTAATGTTGTGTGATATGTTTCTTTCCAGGTAATGTTGTGTGATATGTTTTCCAGGTAATGTTGTGTGATATGTTTCCTTTCCAGGTAATGTTGTGTGATATGTTTTCCAGGTAATGTTGTGTGATATGTTTTCCAGGTAATGTTGTGTGATATGTTTCTTTCCAGGTAATGTTGTGTGATATGTTTTCCAGGTAATGTTGTGTGATATGTTTCCTTTCCAGGTAATGTTGTGTGATATGTTTCCTTTCCAGGTAATGTTGTGTGATATGTTTTCCAGGTAATGTTGTGTGATATGTTTCCTTTCCAGGTAATGTTGTGTGATATGTTTCCTTCCAGGTAATGTTGTGTGATATGTTTCCTTTCCAGGTAATGTTGTGTGATATGTTTTCCAGGTAATGTTGTGTGATATGTTTCCTTCCAGGTAATGTTGTGATATGTTTCTTTCCAGGTAATGTTGTGTGATATGTTTCCTTTCCAGGTAATGTTGTGTGATATGTTTCCTTTCCAGGTAATGTTGTGATATGTTTCCTTTCCAGGTAATGTTGTGTGATATGTTTTCCAGGTAATGTTGTGTGATATGTTTCCTTTCCAGGTAATGTTGTGTGATATGTTTCTTTCCAGGTAATGTTGTGTGATATGTTTCTTTCCAGGTAATGTTGTGTGATATGTTTCTTCCAGGTAATGTTGTGTGATATGTTTCCTTCCAGGTAATGTTGTGTGATATGTTTCCTTTCCAGGTAATGTTGTGTGATATGTTTCTTTCCAGGTAATGTTGTGTGATATGTTTCCTTTCCAGGTAATGTTGTGTGATATGTTTTCCAGGTAATGTTGTGTGATATGTTTTCCAGGTAATGTTGTGTGATATGTTTCTTTCCAGGTAATGTTGTGTGATATGTTTCCTTTCCAGGTAATGTTGTGTGATATGTTTCTTCCAGGTAATGTTGTGTGATATGTTTTCCAGGTAATGTTGTGTGATATGTTTCCTTTCCAGGTAATGTTGTGTGATATGTTTCTTCAGGTAATGTTGTGATATGTTTTCCAGGTAATGTTGTGTGATATGTTTCCTTTCCAGGTAATGTTGTGTGATATGTTTCCTTTCCAGGTAATGTTGTGTGATATGTTTTCCAGGTAATGTTGTGTGATATGTTTCCTTTCCAGGTAATGTTGTGTGATATGTTTCCTTTCCAGGTAATGTTGTGTGATATGTTTCCTTTCCAGGTAATGTTGTGTGATATGTTTCTTTCCAGGTAATGTTGTGTGATATGTTTCCTTTCCAGGTAATGTTGTGTGATATGTTTCTTTCCAGGTAATGTTGTGTGATATGTTTCTTTCCAGGTAATGTTGTGTGATATGTTTCTTTCCAGGTAATGTTGTGTGATATGTTTCTTTCCAGGTAATGTTGTGTGATATGTTTCCTTTCCAGGTAATGTTGTGTGATATGTTTTCCAGGTAATGTTGTGTGATATGTTTTTTCCAGGTAATGTTGTGTGATATGTTTCCTTTCCAGGTAATGTTGTGTGATATGTTTCTTTCCAGGTAATGTTGTGTGATATGTTTCCTTTCCAGGTAATGTTGTGTGATATGTTTCTTCCAGGTAATGTTGTGTGATATGTTTCTTTCCAGGTAATGTTGTGTGATATGTTTCCTTTCCAGGTAATGTTGTGTGATATGTTTTCCAGGTAATGTTGTGTGATATGTTTCCTTTCCAGGTAATGTTGTGTGATATGTTTCCTTCCAGGTAATGTTGTGTGATATGTTTCCTTTCCAGGTAATGTTGTGTGATATGTTTCTTTCCAGGTAATGTTGTGATATGTTTCCTTTCCAGGTAATGTTGTGTGATATGTTTCCTTTCCAGGTAATGTTGTGTGATATGTTTCCTTTCCAGGTAATGTTGTGTGATATGTTTCTTTCCAGGTAATGTTGTGTGATATGTTTCCTTCCAGGTAATGTTGTGTGATATGTTTCCTTTCCAGGTAATGTTGTGTGATATGTTTCCTTCCAGGTAATGTTGTGTGATATGTTCTTTCCAGGTAATGTTGTGTGATATGTTTCCTTTCCAGGTAATGTTGTGTGATATGTTTCTTTCCAGGTAATGTTGTGTGATATGTTTTTCCAGGTAATGTTGTGATATGTTTTCCAGGTAATGTTGTGTGATATGTTTCCTTTCCAGGTAATGTTGTGATATGTTTCCTTTCCAGGTAATGTTGTGTGATATTATCCTTCCAGGTAATGTTGTGTGATGTTTCTTCCAGGTAATGTTGTGTGATATGTTTCTTTCCAGGTAATGTTGTGTGATATGTTTTCCAGGTAATGTTGTGTGATATGTTTCTTCCAGGTAATGTTGTGTGATATGTTTCTTTCCAGGTAATATTGTGTGATATGTTTCTTTCCAGGTAATGTTGTGTGATATGTTTCCTTCCAGGTAATGTTGTGTGATATGTTTTCCAGGTAATGTTGTGTGATATGTTTCCTTTCCAGGTAATGTTGTGTGATATGTTTCCTTTCCAGGTAATGTTGTGTGATATGTTTTCCAGGTAATGTTGTGTGATATGTTTCCTTTCCAGGTAATGTTGTGTGATATGTTTCCTTTCCAGGTAATGTTGTGTGATATGTTTTTCCAGGTAATGTTGTGTGATATGTTTCCTTCCAGGTAATGTTGTGATATGTTTCCTTTCCAGGTAATGTTGTGTGATATGTTTCCTTTCCAGGTAATGTTGTGTGATATGTTTCCTTTCCAGGTAATGTTGTGTGATATGTTTCTTTCCAGGTAATGTTGTGTGATATGTTTCCTTTCCAGGTAATGTTGTGTGATATGTTTCTTTCCAGGTAATGTTGTGTGATATGTTTCTTCCAGGTAATGTTGTGTGATATGTTTCCTTTCCAGGTAATGTTGTGTGATATGTTTTCCAGGTAATGTTGTGTGATATGTTTCTTCCAGGTAATGTTGTGTGATATGTTTCTTCCAGGTAATGTTGTGATATGTTTCCTTTCCAGGTAATGTTGTGTGATATTTCCTTTCCAGGTAATGTTGTGTGATATGTTTCCTTTCCAGGTAATGTTGTGATATGTTCTTTCCAGGTAATGTTGTGATATGTTTTCCAGGTAATGTTGTGTGATATGTTTCCTTCCAGGTAATGTTGTGTGATATGTTTCTTTCCAGGTAATGTTGTGATATGTTTCTTTCCAGGTAATGTTGTGTGATATGTTTCTTTCCAGGTAATGTTGTGTGATATGTTCCTTTCCAGGTAATGTTGTGTGATATGTTTCCTTTCCAGGTAATGTTGTGTGATATGTTTCTTTCCAGGTAATGTTGTGTGATATGTTTCTTTCCAGGTAATGTTGTGTGATATGTTTCCTTCCAGGTAATGTTGTGTGATATGTTTCTTTCCAGGTAATGTTGTGTGATATGTTTCCTTTCCAGGTAATGTTGTGTGATATGTTTCTTTCCAGGTAATGTTGTGATATGTTTCCTTTCCAGGTAATGTTGTGTGATATGTTTCTTTCCAGGTAATGTTGTGTGATATGTTTTCCAGGTAATGTTGTGTGATATGTTTCCAGGTAATGTTGTGTGATATGTTTCCTTCCAGGTAATGTTGTGTGATATGTTTCTTTCCAGGTAATGTTGTGTGATATGTTTCTTCCAGGTAATGTTGTGTGATATGTTTCCTTTCCAGGTAATGTTGTGTGATATGTTTCTTTCCAGGTAATGTTGTGTGATATGTTTCTTTCCAGGTAATGTTGTGTGATATGTTTCCTTTCCAGGTAATGTTGTGTGATATGTTTCCAGGTAATGTTGTGTGTGATCTGTTTCGTTGTAATGTTGTGTGATATGTTTCCTTTCCAGGTAATGTTGTGTGATATGTTTTCAGGTAATGTTGTGTGATATGTTTCCAGGTAATGTTGTGTGATATGTTTCCTTTCCAGGTAATGTTGTGTGATATGTTTCCTTTCCAGGTAATGATGTGTGATATGTTTCCTTTCCAGGTAATGTTGTGATCTGTTTCCTTTCCAGGTAATGTTGTGTGATATGTTTCCTTCCAGGTAATGTTGTGTGATTTGTTTCGTTTCGAGGTAAGGTTTTGTGATATGATTCGTTTCCAGGTAATGTTGTGTGATATGTTTCCTTTCAAGCTAATGTTTAGTGATATGTTTCCTTTCCAGGTAATGTTGTGTGATATGTTTCCTTTCCAGGTAATGATGTGTGATATGTTTCCTTTCCAGGTAATGTTGTGTGATATGTTTCCTTTCAAGCTAATGTTTAGTGATCTGTTTCCTTTCCAGGTAATGTTGTGTGATATGTTTTCAGGTAATATTGTGTGATATGTTTCCTTTCCAGGTAATGTTGTGTGATATGTTTCCAGGTAATGTTGTGTGATATGTTTCCTTTCCAGGTAATGTTGTGTGATATGTTTCCAGGTAATGTTGTGTGATATGTTTCCCTTCCAGGTAAAGTTGTGTGATATGTTTCCAGGTAATGTTGTGTGATATGTTTCCTTTCCAGGTAATGTTGTGTGATATGTTTCCAGGTAATGGTGTGTGATATGTTTCCAGGTAATGTTGTGTGATATGTTTCCAGGTAATGTTGTGTGATATGTTTCCAGGTAATGTTGTGATATGTTCTTTCCAGGTAATGTTGTGTGATATGTTTCTTCCAGGTAATGTTGTGTGATATGTTTTCCAGGTAATGTTGTGTGATATGTTTCTTCCAGGTAATGTTGTGTGATATGTTTCCTTTCCAGGTAATGTTGTGTGATATGTTTTCCAGGTAATGTTGTGTGATATGTTTCCTTTCCAGGTAATGTTGTGATATGTTTTTCCAGGTAATGTTGTGTGATATGTTCCTTTCCAGGTAATGTTGTGTGATATGTTTCCTTTCCAGGTAATGTTGTGTGATATGTTTTTCCAGGTAATGTTGTGTGATATGTTTCCTTTCCAGGTAATGTTGTGTGATATGATTCAGTTCCAGGTAATGTTGTGTGATATGTTTCCTTTCCAGGTAATGTTGTGTGATATGTTTCCTTTCCAGGTAATGTTGTGTGATATGTTTCCTTTCCAGGTAATGTTGTGTGATATGTTTCCTTCCAGGTAATGTTGTGTGATATGTTCCTTCCAGGTAATGTTGTGTGATATGTTTCCTTTCCAGGTAATGTTGTGTGATATATTTCCTTTCCAGGTAACGTTGTGTGATGTTTCCTTTCCAGGTAATGTTGTTTGATATGATTTCTTTCCAGGTAATGTTGTGTGATATGTTTCCTTTCCAGGTAATGTTGTGTGATATGTTTCCTTTCCAGGTAATGTTCTGTGATATGTTTCTTTCCAGGTAATGTTGTGTGATATGTTTCTTTCCAGGTAATGTTGTGTGATATGTTTCCTTTCCAGGTAATGTTGTGTGATATGTTTTCCAGGTAATGTTGTGTGATATGTTTCTAGGTAATGTTGTGTGATATGTTTCCTTTCCAGGTAATGTTGTGTGATATGTTTCCTTTCCAGGTAATGTTGTGATATGTTTCTTCCAGGTAATGTTGTGTGATATGTTTCCTTTCCAGGTAATGTTGTGTGATATGTTTCCTTTCCCGGTAATGTTGTGTGATAATATTGCTTTCCAGGTAATGTTGTGTGATATGTTTCCTTTCCAGGTAATGTTGTGTGATATGTTTCCAGGTAATGCTGTGTGATATGTTTCTAGGTAATGTTGTGTGATATGTTTCCTTTCCAGGTAATGTTGTGTGATATGTTTCCTTTCCAGGTAATGTTGTGTGATATGTTTCCCTTCCAGGTAATGTTGTGTGATATGTTTCTTTCCAGGTAATGTTGTGTGATATGTTTCTTTCCAGGTAATGTTGTGTGATATGTTTCTTTCCAGGTAATGTTGTGTGATATGTTTTCCAGGTAATGTTGTGTGATATGTTTCTTTCCAGGTAATGTTGTGTGATATGTTTCTTTCCAGGTAATGTTGTGTGATATGTTTCTTTCCAGGTAATGTTGTGTGATATGTTTCTTCCAGGTAATGTTGTGTGATATGTTTTCCAGGTAATGTTGTGTGATATGTTTCTTTCCAGGTAATGTTGTGTGATATGTTTCTTTCCAGGTAATGTTGTGTGATATGTTTCTTTCCAGGTAATGTTGTGTGATATGTTTTCCAGGTAATGTTGTGTGATATGTTTCTTTCCAGGTAATGTTGTGTGATATGTTTCCTTTCCAGGTAATGTTGTGTGATATGTTTCTTCCAGGTAATGTTGTGTGATATGTTTCTTCCAGGTAATGTTGTGTGATATGTTTCTTTCAGGTAATGTTGTGTGATATGTTTCCTTCCAGGTAATGTTGTGTGATATGTTTCTTTCCCAGGTAATGTTGTGCGATATGTTTCCTTTCCAGGTAATGTTGTGTGATATGTTTCCTTTCCAGGTAATATTGTGTGATATGTTTCCTTTCCAGGTAATGTTGTGTGTTATGTTTTCTTTCCAGGTAATGTTGTGTGATATGTATGATTCCAAGGTAATGTTGTGTGTTATGTTTCCTTTCCAGGTAATATTGTGTGATATGTATGATTCCAAGGTAATGTTGTGTGTTATGTTTTCTTTCCAGGTAATGTTATGTGATATGTTTCCTTTCCAGGTAATATTGTGTGATATGTATCCTTTCCAGGTAATATTGTGTTATATGTATCTTTCCAGGTAATGTTGTGATATGTTTCCTTTCCAGGTAATGTTGTGTGATATGTTTCCTTTCCAGGTAATGTTGTGTGATATGTTTCTTTCCAGGTAATGTTGTGTGATATGTTTCCTTTCCAGGTAATGTTGTGTGATATGTTTCCTTTCCAGGTAATGTTGTGTGATATGTTTCCTTTCCAGGTAATGTTGTGTGATATGTTTCCTTTCCAGGTAATGTTGTGTGATATGTTTCCTTTCCAGGTACTGTTGTGTGATATGTTTCTTTCCAGGTAATGTTGTGTGATATGTTTCTTTCCAGGTAATGTTGTGATATGTTTCCTTTCCAGGTAATGTTGTGTGATATGTTTTTCCAGGTAATGTTGTGTGATGTTTCTTTCCAGGTAATGTTGTGTGATATGTTTCTTTCCAGGTAATGTTGTGTGATATGTTTCTTTCCAGGTAATGTTGTGTGATATGTTTCCTTTCCAGGTAATGTTGTGTGATATGTTTCTTTCCAGGTAATGTTGTGTGATATGTTTCCTTTCCAGGTAATGTTGTGTGATATGTTTCTTTCAGGTAATGTTGTGTGATATGTTTCTTTCCAGGTAATGTTGTGTGATATGTTTTTCCAGGTAATGTTGTGTGATATGTTTCCTTTCCAGGTAATGTTGTGTGATATGTTTCTTTCCAGGTAATGTTGTGTGATATGTTTCCTTCCAGGTAATGTTGTGTGATATGTTTCTTTCCAGGTAATGTTGTGTGATATGTTTCTTTCCAGGTAATGTTGTGTGATATGTTTCTTTCCAGGTAATGTTGTGTGATATGTTTCCTTCCAGGTAATGTTGTGTGATATGTTTCTTTCCAGGTAATGTTGTGTGATATGTTTCTTTCCAGGTAATGTTGTGTGATATGTTTCCTTTCCAGGTAATGTTGTGTGATATGTTTCCTCCAGGTAATGTTGTGTGATATGTTTCCTTTCCAGGTAATGTTGTGTGATATGTTTCCTTCCAGGTAATGTTGTGTGATATGTTTCCTTTCCAGGTAATGTTGTGTGATATGTCCTTCCAGGTAATGTTGTGTGATATGTTTCCTTTCCAGGTAATGTTGTGTGATATGTTTTCCAGGTAATGTTGTGATATGTTTCCTTTCCAGGTAATGTTGTGTGATATGTTTCCTTCCAGGTAATGTTGTGTGATATGTTTCTTTCCAGGTAATGTTGTGTGATATGTTTCCTTTCCAGGTAATGTTGTGTGATATGTTTCCTTTCCAGGTAATGTTGTGTGATATGTTTTCCAGGTAATGTTGTGTGATATGTTTCCTTCCAGGTAATGTTGTGTGATATGTTTCCTTTCCAGGTAATGTTGTGTGATATGTTTCTTTCCAGGTAATGTTGTGATATGTTTCTTTCCAGGTAATGTTGTGTGATATGTTTCCTTCCAGGTAATGTTGTGTGATATGTTTCCTTCCAGGTAATGTTGTGTGATATGTTTCTTTCCAGGTAATGTTGTGTGATATGTTTCCTTCCAGGTAATGTTGTGATATGTTTCCTTCCAGGTAATGTTGTGTGATATGTTTCCTTTCCAGGTAATGTTGTGTGATATGTTTCCTTTCAGGTAATGTTGTGTGATATGTTTCCTTTCCAGGTAATGTTGTGATATGTTTCCTTCCAGGTAATGTTGTGTGATATGTTTCCTTCCAGGTAATGTTGTGTGATATGTTTCCTTTCCAGGTAATGTTGTGTGATATGTTTCTTTCCAGGTAATGTTGTGTGATATGTTTCCTTCCAGGTAATGTTGTGTGATATGTTTCCTTCCAGGTAATGTTGTGTGATGTTTCCTTTCCAGGTAATGTTGTGTGATATGTTTCCTTCCAGGTAATGTTGTGTGATATGTTTCCTTTCCAGGTAATGTTGTGTGATATGTTTCTTCCCAGGTAATGTTGTGTGATATGTTTCCAGGTAATGTTGTGTGATATGTTCCTTCCCAGGTAATATTGTGTGATATGTTTCCTTTCCAGGTAATGTTGTGTGATATGTTTCCTTTCCAGGTAATGTTGTGTGATATGTTTCCTATCCAGGTAATGTTGTGTGATATGTTTCCTTTCCAGGTAATGTTGTGTGATCTGTTTTCAGGTAATGTCGTGTGATATGTTTCCTTCCAGGTAATGTTGTGTGATATGTTTCCTTTCAGGTAATGTTGTGTGATATGTTTTCCTTTCCAGGTAATTTTGTGTGATATTTTTCCTTTCCAGGTAATGTTGTGTGATATGTTTCCTTTCCAGGTAATGTTGTGTGATATGTTTCCTTTCCAGGTAATGTTGTGATATGTTTCCTTTCCAGGTAATGTTGTGTGATATGTTTCTTTCCAGGTAATGTTGTGTGATATGTTTCCTTTCCAGGTAATGTTGTGTGATATGTTTCCTTACCAGGTAATGTTGTGTGATATGTTTACTTACCAGGTAATGTTGTGTGATATGTTTCCTTTCCAGGTAATGTTGTGTGATATGTTTCCTTACCAGGTAATGTTGTGTGATATGTTTCCTTTCCAGGTAATGTTGTGTGATATGTATCCTTAACAGGTAATAATGTGTGATATGTTTCCTTCCAGGTAATGTTGTGTGATATGTTTCCTTCCAGGTAATGTTGTGTGATATGTTTCTTCCAGGTAATGTTGTGTGATATGTTTCCTTCCAGGTAATGTCATGTGATATGTTTCCTTCCAGGTAATGTTGTGTGATATGTTATCTTTCCAGGTAATATTGTGTGATATGTTTCCTTCCCAGTAATGTTGTGTGATATGTTTTCTTTCCAGGTAATGTTGAGTGATATATTTCCTTTCCATTTAATGTTGTGTGATATGTATCCTTCCCAGGTAATGTTGAGTGATATGTTTCCTTCCTAGGTAATGTTGTGTGATATGTTTTCTTTCCAGGTAATGTTGTGTGATATGTGTCCTTCTCAGGTAATGTTGTGTGATATGTTTTATTTCCAGGTAATGTTGAGTGATATGTTTCCTTACCAAGTAATGTTGTGTGATATGCTTTCTTTCCAGGTAATGTTGTGCGATATGTTTTCTTTCCAGGTAATGTTGGGTGATATGTTTCCCTTCCAAGTAATTTTGTGTGATATGCTTTCTTTCCAGGTAATGTTGTGTGATATGTTTTCTTTCCAGGTAATGTTGTGTGATATGTTTCCTTTCCAGGTAATGGCGTGTGATGTGTTTCCAGGTAATGCTGTGTGATATGTTTCCAGATAATGTCGTGTGATATGTTTCCAGGTAATGTCGTGTGATGTGTTTCCAGGTAATGTCGTGTGATATGTTTCCAGGTAATGTTGTGTGGTATGTTTCTTTCCAGGTAATGTTGTGTGATATGTTTCTTTCCAGGTAATGTTGTGATATGTTTCCTTCCAGGTAATGTTGTGTGATATGTTTCCTTTCCAGGTAATGTTGTGTGATATGTTTCCTTTCCAGGTAATGTTGTGTTATGTTTCTTTCCAGGTAATGTTGTGTGATATGTTTTTCCAGGTAATGTTGTGTGATATGTTTCTTTCCAGGTAATGTTATGTGATATGTTTCTTTCCAGGTAATGTTGTGTGATATGTTTCCTTTCCAGGTAATGTTGTGTGATATGTTTCCTTTCCAGGTAATGTTGTGTGATATGTTTCCTTTCCAGGTAATGTTGTGTGATATGTTTCCTTTCCAGGTAATGTTGTGTGATATGTTTTCTTTCCAGGTAATGTTGTGTGATATGATTCCAAGGTAATGTTGTGTGTTATGTTTACTTTCCAGGTAATATTGTGTGATATGTTTTCCAGGTAACGTTGTGTGATGTTTTCTTTCCAGGTAATGTTGTGTGATATGTTTCCTTTCCAGGTAATGTTGTGAGATATGTTTACTTACCAGGTAATGTTGTGTGATATGTTTCCTTTCCAGGTAATGTTGTGTAATATGTTTCCTTTCCAGGTAATGTTGTGTGATATGTTTCCTTTCCAGATAATGTTGTGTGATATGTTTCCTTTCCAGGTAATGTTGTGTGATATGTTTCCTTTCCAGGTAATGTTGTGTGATATGTCTCTTTTCCAGGTAATGTTGTGTGATATGTTTTCTTTCCAGGTAATATTATGTGATATGTTTCCTTCCCAGGTAATGTTGTGTGATATGTTTCCTTCCCAGGTAATGTTGTGTGATATGTTTCCTTTCCAGGTAATGTTGTGTGATATGTTTCCTTTCCAGGTAATGTTGTGTGATATGTTTCCTTTCCAGGTAATGTTGTGTGATATGTTTCCTTTCCAGGTAATGTTGTGTGATATGTTTCTTTTCCAGGTAATGTTGTGTGATATGTTTTCTTTCCAGGTAATATTATGTGAAATGTTTCCTTCCCAGGTAATGTTGTTTGATATGTTTCCTTCCCGTGTAATGTTGTGTGATATGTTTCCTTTCCAGGTAATGTTGTGTGATATGTTTCCTTTCCAGGTAATGTTGTGTGATATGTTTCTTTTCCAGTTAATGTTGTGTGATATGTTTTCTTTCCAGGTAATATTATGTGATATGTTTCCTTCCCAGGTAATGTTGTGTGATATGTTTCCTTCCCGTGTAATGTTGTGTGATATGTTTCCTTCCCAGGTAATGTTGTGTGATATGTTTCCTTTCCAGGTAATATTATGTGATATGTTTTCTTTCCAGGTAATGTTGTGTGATATATTTTCTTCCCAGGTAATGTTGTGTGATATGTTTCCTTCCCAGGTAATGTTGTGTGATATGTTTCCTTTCCAGGTAATATTATGTGATATGTTTTCTTTCCAGGTAATGTTGTGTGATATTTTTTCTTCCCAGGTAATGTTGTGTGATATGTTTCCTTCCCAGGTAATGCTGTGTGATATGTTTCCTTCTTAGGTAATGTTGTGTGATATGTTTCCTTCCCATGTAATTTTCTGTGAAACTTATCACTCCAAGGTAATGTAGTGTGATATGTTTCCTTCCCAGTTAATGTTTTGTGATATGTTTCTTCCAGGTAATGCTGTGTGATATGTTTCCTTCCAGGTAATGTTGTGTGATATGTTTCCTTCCAGGTAATGTTGTGTGATATGTTTCTTCCAGGTAATGTTGTGTGATATTTTTCCTTCCCAGGTAATGCTGTGTGATATGTTTCCTTTCCAGGTAATGTTGTGTGATATGTTTCCTTTCCAGGTAATATTGTGTGATATGTTTCCTTTCCAGGTAATGTTGTGTGTTATGTTTTCTTTCCAGGTAATGTTGTGTGATATATTTCCTTTCCAGGTAATGTTGTGTGATATGTTTCCTTCCCATGTAATGTTGTGTGATATGTTTCCTTCCCATGTAATGTTGTGTGATATGTTTCCTTCCCAGGTAATGTTGTGTGATATATTTCCTTTCCAGGTAATGTTGTGTGATATGTTTCCTTCCCATGTAATGTTGTGTGATATGTTTCCTTTCCAGGTAATGTTGTGTGATATATTTCCTTCCCATGTAATGTTGTGTGATATATTTCCTTTCCAGGTAATGTTGTGTGATATATTTCCTTCCCATGTAATGTTGTGTGATATATTTGATTCCCATGTAATGTTGTGTGATATATTTCCTTTCCAGGTAATGTTGTGTGATATATTTCCTTTCCAGGTAATGTTGTGTGATATGTTTCCTTCCCATGTAATGTTGTGTGATATGTTTCCTTCCCATGTAATGTTGTGTGATATGTTTCCTTCCCATGTAATGTTGTGTGATATATTTCCTTTCCAGGTAATGTTGTGTGATATGTTTCCTTTCCATGTAATGTTGTGTGATATGTTTCCTTTCCAGGTAATGTTGTGTGATATATTTCCTTCCCATGTAATGTTGTGTGATATATTTCCTTCCCATGTAATGTTGTGTGATATGTTTCCTTTCCAGGTAATGTTGTGTGATATATTTCCTTCCCATGTAATGTTGTGTGATATATTTCCTTTCCAGGTAATGTCGAGTGGTATTTTCCTTCCCAGGTAATGTTTTGTGATATGTTTCCTTTTCAGGTAATGTTGTTTGATATGTGTCCTTTCCAGGTAATGCTGTGTGATATGTTTCCTTCCCAGGTAATATTGTGTGATATGTATGATTCCAAGGTAATGTTGTGTGTTATGTTTTCTTTCCAGGTAATGTTATGTGATATGTTTCCTTCCTAGGTAATGTTGAGTGATATGTTTCCTTCCCAGGTAATGTTGTGTGATATGTTTCCTTTCCAGGTAATATTGTGTGATATGTTTTCTTTCCAGGTAATGTTGTGTGATATGTTTTCTGTTCAGGTAATGTTGTGTGATATGTTTCCTCTCCAGGTAATATTGTGTGATATGTTTTCTTTCCAGGTAATATTGTGTGATATGTTTTCTTTCCAGGTAATGTTGTGTGATATGTTTTCTTTCCAGGTAATGTTGTGTGATATGTTTTCTTTCCAGGTAATGTTGTGTGATATGTTTCCATCCCAGGTAATGTTGAGTGATATGTTTTCTTTCCAGGTAATGTTGTGTGATATGTTTCCTTTCCAGGTAATGTTGTGTGATATGTTTCCTTTCCAGGTAATATTGTGTGATATGTTTTCTTTCTAGGTAATGTTGTGTGATATGTTTCCTTCCCAGGTAATGTTGAGTGATATGTTTCCTTTCCAGGTAATGTTGAGTGATATGTTTTCTTTCCAGGTAATATTGTGTGATATGTTTTCTTTCCAGGTAATGTTGTGTGATATGTTTTCTTTCCAGGTAATGTTGTGTGATATGTTTTCTTTCCAGGTAATGTTGTGTGATATGTTTTCTTTCCAGGTAATGTTGTGTGATATGATTCCAGTTAATGTCATGTGATATGTTTCCAGGTAATGTCGTGTGATATCATAGCAGTAAAGTGGTACTAATGGTAGGAGTAGTATAATAGTGGTAGTAGAAGTAGTAGTTGTTGTTGTTGTATTATTAATAGTAGTAGTAGTAGTAGTAGTTGTTGTTGTATTATGAGTAGTAGTAGTAGTAGTAGTAGTAGTAGTAGTAGCAGCTGTAGTAGTAGTAGTAGTTGTTGTTGTTGTAGTAGTAGTAGTATAGTAGCTGCAGTGCTATAATTTTTTTATAGTAGTAGAAGTAGTAGTAGTAGTAGTAGTAGTAGTAGTGGTGGTGGTGGTAATAGCGGTGGTATTATTAATATTATATGTAGTAGTAGTAGTGGTTGTAGTGGTAGCAGCAGCAGCAGCAAAAGTAGTAGTAGTAGTAGCAGTAGTAGTACATTGTAGTAGTAGTAGCTGCTGCTACTGCTGTTTGTTATGTAAGTGTACCCAAAAGAGCTCCTTCATCACTGTCTCAGAGAAAACGGTCATTCAATGGTAAACTTGTACAGTGTATATTTAATGTGTCTCCCCAACTCTTAAATGGTAAGTTAAAATCTCCCATAATTACAGCTTCAAATTGATTGCATGTTAGAAATTTGTTCGAACAGTTTTCTGTGTATTTGCATTGCTTGGTTTGGAGGTCTATAAACAATGCCAATAACTAATTTACTTGAAAGGTTTTTAATTTCTTCGAAAACGGTGTCTATATTATTTATTCTTTCGACTTTGATAACACGTGGATTTAAACCAGCACGAATACATAAGATGACGCCACCACCAACTCTGTTTTCTCTGTCGCGAAAAAAATTGAATAGCCGGGTAAGCTAAATTCCGCAATAAAATATCTGTTATTTGTATTTAACCATGACTTCGCGACGGCGATAATGTTATCCGTTGCAGCAAGTTCCTCCAGGTCTGTGAATTTATTTCGAATGCTGCGGGCGTTTACATAACACGCGCTTATATGGTCATGGTGGGATTGGCTGGTGGTCCTATGATTGTTCACGTGACGTTCTCTGTCATGGCTCGCTGTTTTTTATGCTCTGAAAAGGGACACCTGCTCACTAAGAAGTCTTCCAAGTCTAGCCGCGTAATGAGAAGGAAGATGAGGAGGAGGAGGAAACATGGAAACATGGAAACATGGACTAGCAGGCAGCAGAAAGCCTGTTGGCTCTTGACTAGGCTGCCTGCGTTCAGTGATTTAATCAATCCGTTTGCCACAGGAGTGACTTGCAGGGAAGGATTAAAGCACTTGTATACCTACTCTTGGGAACGTTCAGTTCACTCCTGTTGCAGCAAAGTGGCGATCAATGCGTTTCTTGAAGGAGTTGATGGTCTCTGCGCTAACCACTTCTGCAGGAAGGCTGTTCCAGTGGCGAACAACTCTATTCGAGAAATAACTCCTGCCGATGTCGGTATTGCATCGCTTTGCTTGAATTGTTTTTCCGTTGTTTCTTGTTCTCAGGTTAGTTTGTAGCGTGAAGAGTTTGGAGTGATCAACGTTGCTGAGCTTGTTCAGGTACTTAAAGACTTGTATCATGTCTCCCCGCAGTCGTCTCTTTTCCAACGTGAAGAGGTTGAGTCGCTCGAGTCGTTCTTCATAGGGTTTCGTCCTCAGTGATGGTATCATCTTCGTGGCGCGGCGCTGTACTCTCTCAAGTAATTCAATGTCTTTCCTGTAATTAGGAGACCAGAATTGCACGGCGTATTCCAGGTGGGGCCTTACCAGCGAATTATACAAGGATAACATAACTCCCGGCGTCTTGTATTCGAAGTTCTTCGATATGAACCCAAGCATTGTACTGCCTTTCTTACAGGCGGACTTGCAGTGTTTTATTTGTTTCAAGTCACTGCTGATGGTGACCCCAAGGTCTCTTTCCTCTTGCACAACATGTAGTGGTTCGCCACCCATGTGGTATGTGTGGTTGCTGTTTCTGGATCCGATATGCATTACTTTACATTTGGCAGTGTTGAAGGACATCTGCCATTTTTCTGACCACCGAGTGAGGTTCCACAAATGACATAAAATGGTAATGGTAATGGTAAAAAACTCTCTGAACCTTTACAAATTGCACAAGCTTTTAATGAATTTTACACAAATGTTGCACCTAAACTAGATCACAGTCTACCACCTTCCACCACAGACCCTCTCAGCTTTCTTCAAGGTGACTTTCCTCATTCAATGACAATTCCTATAATTATCCCCCAAGATGTAATTACTGTAATTAATTCCCTTAAAAACAAAAAGTGCAATGTGCATGAAATTCCAGTATCTGTATTAAAAACCAGCAAAAAACAACTTGCAATACCCTTGTCCATACTCTTTAATAATTCTATCAATAATGGTAAATTTCCTCAACTCCTAAAACATGCAACTGTTGTCCCCATCCATAAGAAAGGCCCCAAAGATGAACTAAGTAATTATAGACCAATATCCTTACTAAATGTTTTTTCTAAGATCTTTGAAAAAGTAATGAAAAAATTCCTCATAAATTTTCTTGAAACTAAAAACATACTTAATCCAAGTCAGTTTGGTTTTCGTCGTGGTCTAAACACTTTCGATGCCTTGAGAACTTATTCAGAAGAAATCTATAACACTTTAGATAATAAACAGTCATTATTAAGCATCTTTGTTGACTTCACCAAAGCTTTTGATACAGTCAGACACGATATATTATTACGTAAGGTGTATTACTATTGAATTAGAGGTATTATTCATGACTGGTTTCAGGATTACTTATCCCACAGAACTCAATCAACCAAATTCCACACTTGTCTATCTGCATCTCTACCTATTCAATACGGTGTTCCACAGGGCAGTGTCTTAGGTCCAATCCTGTTTCTCTTATATATAAATGATATTACTTACGTATTTACAAACCTTAAAACAATAATTCTCGCAGATGACTCAACCTTAAATATTACTGGTGAAAATCCTACTGACATGATACATACAGCAAACACGGACCTACAAATCTTTCATAAATGGTGCCTGAGTAATAGGTTAACAGTGAACTTAAACAAAACATTTTATATGCTATTTACTAATAAGTCACCATCAATGCTTCCGTCCCTATTTTTTTCCCGTGACATTATAAGCAGAACTAATAAACCTACATTATTAGGAATAACGTATGATGATACCATGACCTTTAAGCATCACGTAACAAACCAAATCCTTAAATTATCCAGGCTAGTATGTCTGTTATATCAAATTAAAGAATTAATGTCCATTGATGTTTTGAAAATGTTATATAACGCACATGCATTACCACACCTGTATTACTGTACGCCTATCTGGTGCAACACCAACCCCACACACCTGTTACCTCTGTTTAGACTTCAAAAGAAAATAATAAAAGTTATTACAAACAGTGACTACTTTGCCCACACACAACCTCTCTTTAAAGAAACAAATTCCTTAAAACTTTTTGACATAAATAAGCTACAAATTGGCATTTACATGTATAAAAAGATCAAAAGTGAAACCTCCGTGTCCTTACAGCCACAACATACTTATTTCACCCGTACTCATGAAAATTTACGTACACCTGTCCATAATTTAACACTTTTTCAACACTCACTTTCTTGTTCAGGACCTAAAACCTGGAATTCTATTCCTAATAATATTAAAAATCTAAATTCAATACACTCCTCTAAAAAACAATTTAAAAAACATATTCTTCTCAATTATAATTATTAAGTCCATGTATCATCTATCATCTGTCAGAGTGTGTCCTCAGCTTAATCAATTATTACCTTATACTATTATTATTGTATTAATAATATTACTACTTACATTATCATTTACAGTACTACCATATTATTTATTATAAATCAATTACAATTTTTGTACTAATGATATCGTGTTAATATTATCATTTTAATTATTATTTACACTACTATTACTTTATAATTGTCACAATGCTAATTATTATTATTATTACTATAACTATCATTATTATTATTAATATTATTATTATTATTATTATTATTATTATTATTATTATTATTATTATTATTATTATTATTATTATTATTATTATTATTATTATTATTATTATTGTTATTATTATTATTATTATTATTATTATTATTATTATTATTATTATTATTATTAATTATTATTATTATTATTATTATTATTATTATTATTATTATTATTATTATTATTATTATTATTATTATTATTATTATTATTATTATTATTATTATTTTATATTATTATCATTTTTATTATTATCATATATTATATGATATATCTGTATATATATATATATATATATATATATATATATATATATATATATATATATATATATATATATATATATATATATATATATATATATATATATATATATATATATATATATATATATATATATATATATATATATATATATATATATATATATATATATATATATATATATTTATACTGATTAAATCCGGCATCTAAGTTTCCAGTACTGCCCAAAAAGCTCCCAGCTTTAAATGGGCTCCCTGCACTACAAAATTATTGTAAATACATAATTGTATAAAGGGATAATAAAATTTTTCAATTGTTTAAAATGTTTCAATGTTTCCCTTTCCTTCTCTCAACCCTTTCCTTCCCCTCCTTCCTTCCTCCTCCTTCCCTTTCCTCCCTCCACCACCCTCCCTTTCCTTCTCTCTCCCTTCTTTTCCTTCCCCTCCCTTCCTTCCTTTCTCTCCCTCTCCCTCCCCTCTCCACCCCCCCTCCCTTTCCTTCTCTCAACCCTTTCCTTCCCCCTCCCCTTCCTTCCCTCCCTTCCCTTTCCCTCCCCTCTCCACCCCCCCTCCCTTTCCTTATCTCACCCTTTTCCTTCCCCCTCCCCTTCCTTCCCTCCCTTCCCTCTCCCTCCCCTCTCCACCACCCCTCCCTTTCCTTATCTCACCCTTTTCCTTCCCCCTCCCCTTCCTTCCTCCCTTCCCTCCTCCCTCTCCACCACCCCTCCCTTTCCTTCTCTCACCCTTTTCCTTCCCCCTCCCTTCCTTCCCTCCCTTCCTTTCCCTCCCTCTCCACCACCCTCCCTTTCCTTTCCTCCCTCCACCACCCCTCCCTTTCCTTTTCCCTCCTTCCACCACCCCTCCCTTTCCTTCTCTCACCCTTTCCTTCCACTTCCCTTCCTTCCTCCTCCTTCCCTTTCCTCCCTCTCCACCACCCCTCCCTTTCCTTTCCCTTCCCTCTCCACCACCCCTCCCTTTCCTTCTCTCACCCTTTCCTTCCTCCCTTCCCTTTCCCTCCCCTCTCTACCACCCCTCCCTTTCCTTCTCTCACCCTTTCCTTCCTCTTCCCTTCCTTCCCTCCCTTTCCTTCCCTCCCTCCACCACCCCTCCCTTTCCTTCTCTCTCTCACCCTTTCCTTCCTCTTCCCCTTCCTTCCCTCCCTTCCCTTTCCCTCCCCTCTCCACCACCCCTCCCTTTCCTTCTCTCACCCTTTCCTTCCTCTTCCCCTTCCTTCCCTCCCTTCCCTTTCCCTCCCCTCTCTACCACCCCTCCCTTTCCTTCTCTCACCCTTTCCTTCCCCTTCCCTTCCTTCCTCCCTTCCTCCTCCCTCTCTACCACCCCTCCCTTTCCTTCTCTCACCCTTTCCTCCCCTTCCTTCCCTCCTTCCTTTCCCTCCCTCTCCACCACCCCTCCCTTTCCTTCTCTCACCCTTTCCTTCCCTCCCTTCCTTCCCTCCCTTCCCTTTCTCTCCCTCTCCACCACCCTCCTCCCTTTCCTTTTCTCACCCTTCCTTCCTCTTCCCCCTTCCCCTTCCTTCCCTTTCCCTCCCTCTCTCCCCCTTTCCTCCCTTCTTCCCTTTCCTTCCCTCCCCTTACCCTTTCCTCTCCTTTCCCTCACCTCTTCCCCTTTCTCCTCCCTTTCTCTCCCATTTCCTCTCTCCTTCCCTCACCTCTTCCCTCCTTTCCTCCACTTTCTCTCCCACTTCTCTCCCTTTCCTCTCCTTCCTCACCTCTTCCCCTTTCCCTTCCTTTCTCTCCCTTTCCTCTCCCTTCCCTCACCTCTTCTCCCTTTCCTTCCCACTTTCTCTCCCCTTTCTCTCCCTTTCCTCTACCTTCCCTCACCTCTTCTCCCTTTCCCTTCACTTTCTCCCCTTGCTTCTCTCTCTCTCTCTCTCTCTCTCTCTCTCTCTCTCTCTCTCTCTCTCTCTTCCCTCTCTCTCCTCTTTCTCTCCTATCTCCCTCTCTCTCTCCCTCTCTCTCTCTCACTCTCTCTCTCTCTCTCTCTCTCTCTCTCTCTCTCTCTCTCTCTCTCTCTCTCTCCACTTCCCATTTCTCTCCCTCCTCCCCTTCCACTTTCCCTCCCTGCTCCCCTTCCCTTCTCTTTCACTCCAATTCCCTCTCCATCACCCCTTCCCTTTTTCTCTCCCTTTCTCTCTACTTTCTCCTTTCTTTTCCCTTTATCTTATCTCTTTTCCCTTTCCCTCCCCACTTCTCCTTTCCCTTCCCCCTTCCCTTCCCTTCCCTCCCTCCCTTCCTTCCTTCCTTACCTCGTCCCCAGTAATGAAACTAACAGGGAAACACCGTAGAATTAAACGTAAAAAAAACTAACCCTTATATTACTAACTGTACGTAGACTCCGAAACCGAGTTAACTCTTGTTGTATTTGCACCTAAATACCAAAATAACAGCAACGACGACGATCTCAATGTAAGGTAGTGATTTCGTGTCTTTGTTGATTGTTGTTTGTCTTATTTGTTTGTATATAATAACGAAGGAAAAGAAAAGGAACACGAGAGAAGAGATGATGAACTTGGCATCTCTTTGTTGATTGATATTTACCTTAGTTTGTACGTATTAAAGAAAGAGAAAAGGGAGAATATAATGGATTAAAATACAGGAGAATATAACAGTTTAGAATACGGGAGAGTACAATGGCTTAAAATACGGGAGAATATAATGGTTTGAAATGCGGGAGAATATAATGGTTTAAAATACGGGAGAATATAATGGTTTAAAATACGGGAGAATATAATGGTTTAAAATACGGGAGAATATAATGGTTTAAAATACGGGAGAATATAATGGTTTAAAATACGGGAGAATATAATGGTTTAAAATACGGGAGAATATAATGGTTTGAAATACGGGAGAATATAATGGTTTGAAATACGGGAGAATATAATGGTTTAAAATACGGGAGAATATAATGGTTTGAAATATGGGAGAATATAACAGTTTAGAATACGGGAGAATATAATGGTTTAAAATACGGGAGAATTTAATGGTTTAAAATACGGGAGAATATAATGGTTTAAAATACAGAAGAATATAATGGTTTAAAATACAGGAGAATATAATGGTTTGAAATACGGGAGAATATAATGGTTTAAAATACAGGAGAATATAATGGTTTAAAATACAGGAGAATATGATGGTTTAAAATACGGGAGAATATAATGGTTTAAAATACGGGAGAATATAATGGTTTAAAATACAGGAGAATATAATGGTTTAAAATACAGGAGAATATAATGGTTTAAAATACGGGAGAATATAATGGTTTAAAATACGGGAGAATATAATGGTTTAAAATACGGGAAAATATAATGGTTTAAAATACGGGAGGATATAATGGTTAGGCTTTATTGTTGATGTTGCTTTTATCTTTTATTATATTCCTTATCATCATCATGTTCACCGTTATTGTTATTGATATTGTTATTCGTGTAATCTGCCACACACTTTAATGACCTCCACACAAGTTGATAAGCTTCCAAAACCAAACACAAGCACAAAAACTACGAAAAATGTATGTATAGCATTTGATGTTGATATTAAAGGCTAGAAATCTGTGGAAACTATACGAGATATCTCTTATAATATTTTGCTGGGTGTTCATAAAAGAGAGAAATTTATATATAGTATTTGGTGTTGTTATTAAACGTATGACACCAATGGAAACTATATAGGATATCGCTTATAATATTTTGCTGGGTGTTCATAAAAGAGAGACATATATATATATATATATATATATATATATATATATATATATATATATATATATATATATATATATATATATATATATATATATATTTTTTTTTTTTTTTACGTTGTTTGCCTATTGCGCGGTAGGCATTCTTCCCAGTGGGGGCCGGTCGGCAGGCTTCTTCCAGGTGTGGCCTGCCTATTGCGCCGGTAGGCATCTTTCCCAGGGCCGATGGTCGGCCAAAGCTTCTTCAGGGTGGGGATGGTCGGCCCAGCTAGCCCGTTCTGGCGCAGGCGAGTGTTTATAGTGGCGCCATCTTGCGTTGGCTCATGCTGCCCCCGAACTCGTTCTTGATTCGCTTGGACGGCTCCTCTAGAGTCTTCAGGTTGATGGGTGGTCTTCAGACAGCATGTGGGTAGTTTTAAGCCACTCGCGGTGACTGAAAAATCCGAGTGGTAGCGTGAGGATTCGAACCCGCGTCGTCCATCACGCGGCGAATGTGGGTCAGTACGCTACCAGTTCTATATATATATATATATATATATATATATATATATATATATATATATATATATATATATATATATATATATATATATATATATATATATATATATATATATATATATATATATATATATATATATATATATATATATATATATATATATAGACATATATATATATATATATATATATATATATATATATATATATATATATATATATATATATATATATATATATATATATATATATATATATAGTATTTGCTGTTGGTATTAAAGGTAAGAAATCCGTGTAAACTATACAGGAAACTTCTCATAATACAGAGTGTTCATAGAGGTGAGAGGTTTTTGAGGAAGTTACACAGCACAGGGAATTTCTTTTGTATGAGGTGTCGAGTGGAAAACCTGACCATCGCGGAGAAGACTGTTGGGTTAGGTCGCTCAGAGAGATAGTGTGTTGGGTGCTGTTGCTGGCTCTCGGTGCCAATCAGCGGTGCTCCCGTTATCTGTGAGTGCTGCTTGCCGTCCTTTGTCTGTCGTGGTGAGGAAGTGTTGATGGAGATTATTATAAAGGTGAAAATAAAATGATATGCAAAGAAATGTTCCCAAGTCGTGTTTAGAAATGCTTTTATACGATTGTTGTTGTTATTACCATTATTATTATTATTATTATTATTGTAATTATTATTATTATCATCGTCGATGTTACGAATTATTACAGTTGTTGTTGCCTTGGTTATAGTAGTAGTTGTAGTAGTAGTAGTAGTAGTAGTAGTAGTAGTAGTAGTGGTAATTTTAGTAGTTCCATTAATTCTAACATCGTACTAACATTATCAACTTTTTTATGATGTGCATTTTGTATTATAATTTTGTAACTGAAATTTAGCGTTTGAAGTCCATGCGCTCGCAAATCTTTCCACAAAAACTCTCTACCTCATCTCTGACGCACTTTGCACCAAGTTTCAAATGGCCGAGGTAATCAAGAAAACTTTGTCGGAGAATCCTTACTGTTTTTTCCATACTTGATTTGATAGTTACCGTAAAAAGCAGCGATAATCAAACGTGGTATAAACATTTTCAACCATAGTTTTAGTTACTCTCGCTCGTGTTTGATCACAGCAGCCTCTCTTTACTAGAAACTAGAGATAATCACTCCACCCTAGAATAAAAATAAGATC
This sequence comes from Eriocheir sinensis, assembly GCF_024679095.1. NCBI lineage: Eukaryota > Metazoa > Arthropoda > Malacostraca > Decapoda > Varunidae > Eriocheir > Eriocheir sinensis. Next base: position 59,216 of record NW_026111985.1, read on the forward strand.
TTATTACCACAGAATAAGACTCTTCAACTCCCCTCCTCTTACTAACAGTCTTTTGTTTCTTAATTTTCTCCGCCATGTTGCCTCTCTTTTTATCATCTATCGATATTTCATGCTGACTGCTCTTCTGAACTTGCTTACTGCATGCCTCCCCCCCTCCCGCGGCACCGCTGCACTCGACTTTCTACTCTAGCTCATCCCTCTACTCTCCAAATCCCTTATGCAAAGATAACCAGCATTATCATTCTATCATCCCTTACACTGGTAAACTCTGTAATAGTCTTCCTTCGTCTGTATTTCCTCCTGCCTACGACTTGACCTCTTTCAAGAGGAGAGTATCAAGAAACCTCTCCACTCGAAATTGACCTCTCTTTTGGCCACTCTTCCATACACTTTTGTGGGGCATTGATTAGCGGGCTATTTTTTTTTGCTTGATTTTTTTTTTTTTTTGCCTTGGAGCTGCTTCCTTTAATGTAAAAATAAAAACTATTCACTAGATTTACTGTAGAATTAAGTAAATCTCTTTACCATAAAATAAAAAAAATAATCACAATTTACTCACTATCATATAAAACAAATCACGAGTATGCGTAGAGATGGGAAGGGAAAAAATATGTACAAAAAACAACAGCAGCTTTCCTGCATCACACGGCCCTGCTCGCAGCTGGATGGACTTTGCTCCGGAGACCTGTGCTTGGCCCGTGAGGCAGCGTACGTGACTGGCATGTTGCTCCCCCCTGCCGCCTCCTCTTCGCCCCACATCAGGCCCCACCACCCTAATGAATGATAAATAAAATAAATAAATACTTGACTTCTAAACGTGTACTTCAATTTGCATTAGTTTTTTATGCATTGGGAGATTCATTTCATTTTGGCAACCTGTCTCCACCTGTAAGGACTTAATCAGCACTAAGCCAAGAGGTGGCCACAAACAAGCCACTCCCAAGCCACTCTTTTCCGCGTCACCCGGCACTCGTCTTCCGCCTGGCATCAGTCTCTCATGTGTCCCTCTGCTCCATCTTGCCATCTCACTTTTACATGATTATATGTGTATTTTGTACATATTTTTTTATACGTATTTACATTATTTAATGTGTATTTTGTTTATATATTTTTATACAAATTTAGGTTATTATATGTGTATTTGTATAAATATTTTGATACAAATTTACATGGTTTTATATATTTTGTATATATATTTCAATTCAAATTTAGCATATTTTATGTGTATTTTGTATATCTATTTTCACACAAATTTAATTACTTTTGTGTATTTTGCATATAGTTTTATATAAATTTGCGTTATTTTATTTGTATTTTGTATATTTACATTTATATAATACACATTCTTTTATTAGTATTTTGTTTATTTATTATGATACGAGTTTACATTATTTTATGTGTATTTTGCATACCTTTTTTTATACGTATTTACTTCATTTTATGTGTATTTTGTATATTTATTTTCATAGAAATCTACGTTATTTTATGTGTATTCGTATATATATTTTGAAAAAAAGTTACATTGTTTTATATGTATTTTGCATATCTATTTCCATACAAATTTACCTTATTGTATGTGCATTTTGTATATTTATTTTAATACAAATTCAAATATTTTATGTGTGTCTTGGTATATATATTTAAAAAAAAAAAGCGTTATTTTATGGGTATTTTGCATCTTAATTTTCATACAAATTTACATTATTTTATTAATATTCTGTGTATTTATTTTTATACGATTTTATATTATTCTATTTGTGTTTTGCATATATTTTTGTATACATATTTGCATTATTTAATGTGTATTTTGTATGTATATTTTATACAAATTTACGTTATTTTAAGTGTATTTGTTTGTATATTTTCTATTCAAATTTACATTATTTTATGTGTATTTTGTAAATGTATTTCAAAACAAATTTACCTAATTTTATGTGTATTTTGTATATTTATTTTCATAGAAATTAAAATTATTTTTGTGTATTTTTGTATATAGTTTTATAAAAATTTAGGTGATTTTATGTGTATATTGTATATCTATTTTCATACAAATACACATTCTTTTATTGATATTTTGTTTATTTATTTTGACGCGAGTTTACATTATTTAATGTGTATTTTATATATATGTTTTTATACGTGTTTTCATCATTTGATGTGTATTTTGTATATATATTTCTATAGAAATCTACGTTGTTTTATGAGTATTCGTATATAGATTTTGAAAGAAATTTACACTGTTTTATGTTATTTTGCATATTTTTTCAATACAAATTTACCTTATTGTAAATGCATTTTATATACTAATTTTAATACAAATTTAATTATGCTATGTGTATTTTTTATATGTATTTTTTTTAAAAATATGCTTTATTTTAAGGGTATTTTGCATCTTCATTTTCATTCAAATTTACATTATTTTATTTATATTCAGTTTATTTTTTTTTAAACAATTTTACATTATTCTATGTGTATTTTGTATATCTATTTTATACATATTTACATTATTTAATATATATTTTGTATATATATTTAATGCAATTGTACGTTATTTTATATGTATTTGTTTATATATTTTATATATTTTATATATTTTATATTACATTATTTAATGTGTATTTTGTATAAGTATTTCAATTAAAATTTGCCTAATTTTATGTGTAGTTTGCATATCTACTTTCAAACAAATTTATATTATTTTTGTGTGTTTTTGTATATATTTTTATACAAATTTAAGCTATTTTATTTGTATTTTGTATATATATTTTCCTACAAATATACATTCTTGTATTGGAATTTTGTTTATTCATTTTGATACGAATTTACATTATTTTATGTGTATTTTAAATATGTATTTTTCTACGTATTTACATTATTTTATGTGTATTTTGTATATATATTTTCATAAAAATTTACGTTATTTTATTTTGTGTATTCGTATATGTTTTGATACAAATTTATACTATTTTATGTGTATTTAGCATATCTATTTTAATAAAAATTTATTTTATTGTATGTGTATTTTGTATATTTATTTTAATACAAATTTAATTATTTGATGTGTATTTTTGTATATATATTTTTTTAAATGAGTAATTTTATGGGTATTTTACATCTTTGTTTTCATTTTTACATTACTTTATTGATATTCTGTACATTTATATTGATACAATTTTACATTATTCTAGGTGTATTTTGTATATATTTTCCTTACATATTTACATTATTTGATGTGTATTTTGTATATATATTTTTCTACGTATTTACATTATTTTATGTGTATTTTGTTTAAATATTTTCATAAAAAATTACGTTATTTTATTGTGTGTATTCGTATATATTTTCATAAAAATTTTATACAAATTCATGTTGTTTTATGTGTATTTGTATATATATTTTCATACAAATTTATATTATTTTATGTATATTTCTACATATATTTCATTACAAATTTACCTTATTTTATGTTTATTTTGTATATTTATCTCATTCAATCTTAAATTATTTTATGTGTATATTTGTATTTGTACTTATTTTATTTTATGTGTATTTTCCATATATATTTTCATCCAAAATTACATTATTTTATTGGTATTTTCTTAATTTAATTCGATATGAATTTAGATTATTTCATAGGTATTTTGTATACATATTTTTATACTCATTTACATTATCTAATCTGTGTTTTGTATATATATTTTTATGCAAATTTATTTGATGTGCATTTTTGTACATATATTTTCATAGAAATTTGCGTTATTTTATGTGTTTTTTGTATATGTTTTTTCATACAAATTTATATTATTTCATTGGTATTTTGTTTATTTATTTTGATACGAATTACATGATTATATGTGTATTTTGTACACATTTTTTATACGTATTTACATTATTTAATGTGTATTTTGTTTATATATTTTTATACAAATTTACGTTATTATATGTGTATTTGTATAAATATTTTGATACAAATTCACTTCATTTTATGTATTTTGTATATATATTTCAATTCAAATTTAGCTTATTTTGTGTGTATTTTGTATATCTATTTTCATACAAATTTAATTACTTTTGTGTATTTTTGTATATAGTTTTATATAAATTTACGATATTTTATGTGTATTTTGTATATTTATATTAATACAAATACACATTTTTTATTGGTATATTGTTTATTTATTTTGATACAAGTTTTCATTAAATTATGTGTATCTTGTATACATTTTTTATACGTATTTACCTCATTTTATGTGTATTTTGTATATATATTTTTATAGAAATCTACGTTATTTTATGTGTATTCGTATATATATTTTGAAACAAATTTACATTGTTTTATATGTATTTTGCATATCTATTTCAATACAGATTTACCTTATTGTATGTGTATTTTGTATATTTATTTTAATACAAATTAATTTTTTATGTGTATTTTTGTAAATATATTTAAAAAAAATGCGTTATTTTATGGGTATTTTGCATCTTTATTTTCATACAAATTTACATTATTTTATTAACATTCTGTGTATTTTTTTGATACGATTATACATTATTCTATTTGTGTTTTGTATATATATTTTTTATACATATTTACATTATTTAATGAGTATTTTGTATATATATTTAATACAAATTTACGTTAATTTAAGTGTATTTGTTTATATATTTTCATTCAAATTTACATTATTTTATGTGCATTTTGTATATGTATTTCAATACAAATTTACCTAATTTTATGTGTATTTTGTATATTTATTTTCATTCAAATCTAATTTATTTTTGTGTATTTTTATATATAGTTTTATACAAATTTACGTTATTTTATGTGTATTTTATATATGTATTTTCATACAAATACACATTCTCTTATTGATATTTTCCTTATTTATTTTGACACGAATTTACATTATTTAATGTGTATTTTGTATATATATTTTTATACGTATTTACATCATTTCATGTGTATTTTGTATATATATTTCTATAGAAATCTACGTTATTTTATGTGTATTCGTATATATATTTTGAAACAAATCTACATTATTTTATGTGTATTTTGTATATATATTTCATTACAAATTAGCCTTATTTTATGTTTATTTTTATGTCTATTTTCATTCAAATTCAAATTATTTTATGTGTATATATTTATTTCTATATACGTTATTTTATGTGTATTTTCTATATATATTTTCATTCAAAATTACATTATTTTATCGGTATTTTGTTCATTTTTTTCGATACGAATTTAGATTATTTCATGTTTATTTTCTATACATATACATATAGAGTAAATTTCTATGAAAATATATATTCAAAATACATATAAAATTATGTAAATAAGTATAAAAATATATATATCAAATACACCTAAAAAAATTAAAATTCGTATCATTATAAATAAATAAAAAATCAGATAAAAGAACGTATATTTGTAGGAATACACATAAAATATTTAAATTTGTATAGAAATAAATATACAAAATGCACATACAATAAGGTAAACTTGTATTGAAAGAGATATGCAAAAATACATATAAAACAATGTAAATTTGTTCAAAATATATATACGAATACACATAAAATAACGTAGATTTCTATAAAAATATATATACAAAATACACATAAAATTAAGTAAATACGTATAAAAAAATGTATACAAAATACACATAAAATAATGTAAATTCGAATCAAAATAAATAAACAGAATACCAATAAAAGAATGTGTATTTGTATAAATATAAATATACAAAATACACATACAAAATATACATAAAATAAGGTAAATTTGTAATGATATATATATACAAAATACACATAAAATAATGTAAATTTATATGAAAATATATACAAATACACATAAAATACCATGAATTTGCATAAAAATATATATTCAAAATAAATATTAAATAATGTAAATGCGTATAAAAAATATATATACAAAGTACATATAAAATAATGTAAATTCGTATCAATATAAATCAACAAAACACCAATAAAATAATATATATTTGAATGAAAATAGATTTACAAAATACACATAACATAACTAAAATTTGTATTAAAATATGTACAAAAAAATACATATAAATAATGTAAATTGTATCAAAATAAATAAACAAAATACCAATAAAAGAATGTATTTGTATAAATATAAATATACATAATACACATAAAAAGTATTATATAAATTTACGTTATTTTATGCGTATTTTTTATATTTATATTTATACAAATACACATTCTTTTATTGGTATTTTGTTTATTTATTTTGATACGAATTTACATTATTTTATGTGTATTTTGTATACATTTTTTTATACGTATTTACTTCATTTTATGTGTATTTTGTATATATATTTTCATAGAAATCTACGTTATTTTATGTGTATTCGTATATATATTTTGAAACAAATTTACATTGTTTTATATGTATTTTGCATATCTATTTCAATACAAATTTAAATTAGTGTATGTGTATTTTGTATAATTATTTTAATACAAATTTAAATTTTTTATGTGTATTTTGGTATATATATTTTTATAAGAAAATGTGTTATTTTATGGGTATTTTTCTTCTTTATTTTCATACAAATTAACATTATTTTATTAATATTCTGAGTATTTATTTTGATACGATTTTACAATATTCTATTTGTGTTTTCTATATATTTTTTTATACATATTTACATTATTTAGTTTGTATTTTGTATATATATTTTATACAAATTTACGTTATTTTAAGTGTATTTGTTTATGTATTTTCATTCAAATTTACATTATTTTATGTGTATTTTGTATACGTATTTCAACACAAATTTACCTAATTTTATGTGTATTTTGTATATTTATTTTCATACAAGTTTAAATTATTTTTGTGTATTTTTGTATATATTTTTATACAAATTTAGGTTATTTTATGTGTATTTTGTATATCTATTTTCATACAAATACACATTCTTTTATCGATATTTTGTTTACTTATTTTGACGCGAATTTACATTATTTAATGTGTATTTTGTATATATATTTTTATACGTATTTACATCATTTTATGTGTATTTTGTATATGTATTTCTATAGAAATCTACGTTATTTTATGTGTGTTTGTATATATATTTTGAAACAAATTTACACTGTTTTATGTGTATTTTGCATATTTTTTCAATACAAATTTTCCTTATTGTATGTGCATTTTGTATATTAATTTTAATACAAATTTAATTATTCTATGTGTATTTTTGTATATGTAATTTTATAAAAATATGCTTTATTTTATGGGTATTTTGCATCTTTATTTTCATACAAATTTACATTATTTTATTGATACTCTTTGTATTTGTTTTGATACGATTTTACATTATTCCATGTGTATTTTGTATATATATTTTATACAAATGTACGTTATTTTATGTGTAATTGTTTTCATTTCATACAAATTTACATTATTTTATGTGTATTTTGTACATGTATTTAAATATAAATTTAACTAATAATATGTGTATTTTGTATATCTATTTTCATAGAAATTGATTTTTTTTTTTTGTGTATATATTTTTATACAAATTTTTGCTATTTTATGTGTATTTTGTATATTTATTTTCCAAAAAATATACGTTCTTTTATCGGAATTTTGTTTATTTATTTTGATACGAATTTACATTATTTTAGGGGTATTTCGTATATATATTTTTATACTTATTTACATCATTATATATGTATTTTGTATGCATATTTTCATAGAAATTTACTCTATTTTATGTGTTTTCGTATATATCTTTTGATAAAAATTTACATTATTTATGTGTATTTTGCATATATATTTTAATATAAATTTACTTTATTGTATGTGCATTTTCTATATTTATCTTAAAACAAATTTAATTATTTCATGTGTATTTTTGTATATTTATTTTTATTACATTTACATTATTTTATTGATATTCTGTTTATTTATTTTTATACGAGTTAATATTATTCTATGTGTATTTTGTATATATATTTTTTATACATATTTACATTATCTAATGTTTATTTTGTATATATATTTTATCCAAATTTACGTTATTTTGTGTATTTCTTTATATATTTTCATACAAATTTACATTATTTTATGTGTATTTTGTATATGTATTTCAATACAAATTTGCTTAATTTTATGTGTATTTTGCATATCTATTTTCAAACTAATTTAACTTATTTTTGTGTATTTTTGTATATATTTTTATACAAATTTTAGTTATTTTATTTGTATTTAGTATATATATTTTCCTACAAATATACACTCTTTTATTGGAATTTTCTCTATTTATTTTGATACGAATTTACATTATTTTATGTGTGTTTTGTATATATACTTTTCTACGTATTTAAATTATTTTATGTGTATTTTGTATATACATTTTCATAAAAATTTACGTTATTTTCTTGTGTGTATTCGTATATATTTTGATACAAATTTTATACAAATTCATGTTATTTTATGTGTATTTGTATAAATATTTTCATACAAATTTAGATGTGTATTTTGTATATATTTTTTTATACGTATTTACTTAATTTTATGTGTATTTTGTATATATATTTTTATAGAAATCTACGTTATTTTGTGTATTCGTATATATATTTTTAAACAAATTTACATAGTTTTATATGTATTTTGCATATCTCTTTCAACACAAATTTACCTTAATGAATGTGCATTTTGTATATTTATTTTAATACAAATTTAAATATTTTATGTGTATTTTGGTACATATATATTTTCTAAAAAATGCGTTATTTTATGGGTATTTTGCATCTTTATTTTCATACAATTTTACATTATTTTATTAATATTCTGTGTATTTATTTTGATACGATTTTACACTATTCTATTTGTGTTTTGTATATATTTTTTCCATTCATATTTGCATTATTTAATGTGTATTTTCTATATATTTTATACAAATCTACGTTATTTAAAGTGTATTTGTTTATATATTTTCATTCAAATTTACATTATTTTATGTGTATTTTGCATATGTATTTCAATACAAATTTACCTAATTTTATGTGTATTTTGTATATTTATTTTCATACAAATTTAAATTATTTTTGTGTATTTTTGTATGTATTTTTTATATATATTTTTTATAGAAAATTAGGTTTTTTATGTGTATTCGTATATATATTTTGAAATAAATTTACCTTGTTTTATGTGTGTTTTGCATATCTATTTCAATACAAATTTACCATATTGTTTGTTCATTTTGTATATTAATTTTAATACAAATTTAATTATTTTATGTGTATTTTTGTATATGTATATTTATAAAACATATGCTTTATTTTATGGGTATTTTGCATCTTTATTTTCATACAAATTTACATTATTTTATTGACATTCTGTGTATTTATTTTGATACAATTTTACATTATTCCATGTGTATTTTGTATATATATTTTATAAAAATGTAAGCTAAATTTGAATTGAAATATATATACAAAATACATAAAATAATGTTAATTTGTATCAAAATATTTATACAAATACACATATAATAACGTAGTTTTTTTTTAAATATATGAACAAAATACACATTAAATAATGTAAATACGTATAAAAAAATATGTACAAAATACATATATAATCATGTAATTCGTATCAAAATAAATAAACAAAATACCAATAAAATAATGTAAATTTGTGTGAGAAAACATATACAAAATACACATAAAATAACGCAAATTTCTATAAAAATATATGTACAAAAATGCACATAAAATAAAGTAAATTTGCATAAAAATATATATACAAAACACACATTAGATAATGTAAATGAGTAAAAAATATGTATACAAAATACCTATGAAATAATCTAAATTCGTATCGAATTAAATTAAGAAAATACCAATAAAATAATGTAATTTTGGATGAAAATATATATAGAAAATACATATAAAATAACCTAAATACAAATACAAATATACACATAAAATAATTTAAAATTAAATTAAATAAATATAAAAAATAAACATAAAATAAGGTAAATTTGTAATGAAATATATGTAAAAATACACATAAAATAATATAAATTTGTATGAAAATATATATACAAATACACATAAAATAACATGAATTTGTATAAAATTTTTATGAAAATATATACGAATACACACAATAAAATAACGTAATTTTTTATGAAAATATATATACAAAATACACATAAAATAATGTAAATACGTAGAAAAATATATATACAAAATACACATCAAATAATGTAAATATGTAAGGAAAATATATACAAAATACACCTAGAATAATGTAAAATTGTATCAATATAAATGTACAGAATATCAATAAAGTAATGTAAAAATGAAAACAAAGATGTAAAATACCCATAAAATTACTCATTTAAAAAATATATATATACAAAAATACACATCAAATAATTAAATTTGTATTAAAATAAATATACAAAATACACATACAATAAGATAAATTTTTATTGAAATAGATATGCTAAATACACATAAAATAGTATAAATTTGTATCAAAACATATACGAATACACAAAATAAAATAACGTAAATTTTTATGAAAATATATATACAAAATACACATAAAATAATGTAAATACGTAGAAAAATACATATTTAAAATACACATAAAATAATGTAAATTCGTATCAAAATGAATGAACAAAATTCCAATACAAGAATGTATATTTGTAGGAAAATATATATACAAAATACAAATAAAATAGCTTAAATTTGTATAAAAATATATACAAAAATACACAAAAATAATATAAATTTGTTTGAAAGTAGATATGCAAACTACACATAAAATTAGGCAAAATTTAATTGAAATACATATACAAAATACACATTAAATAATGTAATATAAAATATATAAAATATATAAAATATATAAACAAATACATATAAAATAACGTACAATTGCATTAAATATATATACAAAATATATATTAAATAATGTAGATATGTATAAAAATAGATATACAAAATACACATAGAATAATGTAAAATTGTTTAAAAAAAAATAAACTGAATATAAATAAAATAATGTAAATTTGTATGAAAATAAAGATGCAAAATACCCTTAAAATAAAACATATTTTTTATAAAAATACATATAAAAAATACACATAGCATAATTAAATTTGTATTAAAATTAGTATACAAAATGCATATACAATAAGGTAAATTTGTATTGAAAAAATATGCAAAATAACATAAAACAGTGTAAATTTCTTTCAAAATCTATATACGAATACTCATAAATCAACGTAGATTTCTATAGAAATATATATACAAAATACACATCAAATGATGTTAACACGTATAAAAACATATATATAAAATACACATTAAATAATGTAAATTCGCGTCAAAATAAATAAACAAAATATTAATAAAAGAATGTGTATTTGTATGAAAATAGATATACAATATACACATAAAATCACCTAAATTTGTATAAAACTATATACAAAAATACACAAAAATAATTTTTATTTGTATGAAAATAAATATACAAAATACACATAAAATTAGGTAAATTTGTTTTGAAATACATTTACAAAATACACATAAAATAATGTAAATTTGAATGAAAATATACAAACAAATACAATTAAAATAACGTAAATTTGTATAAAATATATATACAAAATACACATTAAATAATGTAAATATGTATTAAAAAATATATACAAAACACAAATAGAATAATATAAAATCGTATAAAAATAAATACACAGAATATTAATAAAATAATGTAAATTTGTATGAAAATTAAGATGCAAAATACCCATAAAATAAATAAAATATATATACCAGGACACACATAAAATATTTGAATTTTTATTAAAATAAATATACAAAATGCACATACAATAAGGTAAATTTGTATGGAAATAGATATGCAAAATACATATAAAACAATGTAAATTTTTTTCAAAATATATATACGAATACACATAAAATAACGTAGATTTCTATGAAAATAAATATACAAAATACACATAAAATGAAGTAAATACGTATAAAAAAAGGTATACAAAATACACATAAAATAATGTAAACTCGTATCAAAATAAATAAACAAAATACTAATAAAAGAATGTGTATTGTATAAATATAAATATACAAAATACAAATAAAATAACGTAAATTTATATAAAACTATATGCAAAATACACAAAAGTAATCAAATTTGTGTGAAAATAGATATACAAAATACACATAAAATAAGCTAAATTTGAATTGAAATATATATACAAAATACATAAAACAATGTAAATTTGTATCAGAATATTTATACAAATACACATATAATAACCTAAATTTGTATAAAAATATATAAACAAAATACACATTAAATAATGTAAATACGTATAAAAAAATATGTACAAAATACACATATAATCATGTAATTCGTATCAAAATAAATGAATAAAATACCAATAAAATAAGGTAAATTTTTATGAGAAAACATATACAAAATACTCATAAAATAACGCAAATTTCAATAAAAATATATGTACAAAAATGCACATAAAATAAAGTAAATTTGCATAAAAAATATATACACAAAACACACATTAGATAATGTAAATGAGTATAATAATATGTATACAAAATACCTATGAAAAAATCTAAATTCGAATTAAATTAAGAAAATACCTATAAAATAATGTAATTTTGGATGAAAATATATATAGAAAATACACATAAAATTACCTAAATACAAATACAGATATACACATCAAATAATTCAAGATTGAATGACATAAATATACAAAATAGTCATAAAATAAGGTAAATTTGTAATAAAAACTATGTAAAAATACACATAAAATAATATAAATTTCCATATAATAAAGCATTTTTTTTATTCTTATACAAAAATACACATTCAATAACTAAATTTGTATTAAAATTAATATACAAAATGCACATACAATAAGGTAAATTTTTATAAAAAAATATGCAAAATACACATAAAACAATGTAAATTTGTTTCAAAATATATATACACATATATATATATATATATATATATATATATATATATATATATATATATATATATATATATATATATATATATATATATATATATATATATATATATATATATATATATATATATATATATATATATAAAATACACTTGAGATGCTGTAAATACGTATAAAAATATATATACAAAATAGACATTAAATAATGTAAATTCGTGTCAAAATAAATAAACAAAATATCAGTAAAAGAATGTGTATTTGTATGAAAATAGATATACAAAATACACATAAAATAACGTAAATTTGTATAAAACTATATACAAAAATACACAAAAATAATTTAAATTTGTTTGAAAATAAATATACAAAATACACATAAAATTAGGTAAATTTGTTTTGAAATACATATACAAAATACACATAAAATAATGTAAATTTGAATGAAAATACATAAACAAATACACTTAAAATAACGTAAATTTGTATAAAATATATATACAAAATACACATTAAATAATGTAAATATGTATAAAAAAAATATATACAAAACCAAAATAGAATAATGTAAAATCGTATCAAAATAAATACACAGAATATTAATAAAATAATGTAAATTTGTATGAAAATAAAGAAGCAAAATACCCATAAGATAACGCTTTTTTTTTAAATATATATACCAAAATACACATAAAAAATTTAAATTTGTATTAAAATAAATATACAAAATGCACATACAATAAGGTAAATTTATATTGAAAAAGATATGCAAAATACATATAAAACAATTAGATATTTTCTTAGGTATTTTGTGTACATATTTTTATACTCATTTACATTATCTAATGTGTGTTTTGTATATATATTTTTATGCAAATTTAGTTTATTTTATGTGCATTTTTGTACATATATTTTTTATAGAAATTTCCGTTATTTTATGTGTATTTTGTATATGTTTTCTCATACAAATTTACATTATTTTATTGGTATTTTGTTTATTTATTTTGATACGAGTTACATGATTATATGTGTATTTTGTACATATTTTTTTTACGTATTTACATTATTTAATGTGTATTTTGTTTATATATTTTTATACAAATTTACGTTATTATATGTGTAATTCTATAAATATTTTGATACAAATTTACATTATTTTATGTATTTTGTATATATATTTCAATTCAAATTTAGCTTATTTTATGTGTATTTTGTATATCTATTTCCAAACAAATTTAATTGCTTTTGTGTATTTATGTATATAGTTTTATATAAATTTACGTTATTTTATGTGTATTTTGTATATTTATATTTATACAAATACACATTCTTTTATTAGTATTTTATTTATTTATTTTGATACGAGTTTACATTATTTTTTCTGTATTTTGTATACATTTTTTTATACGTATTTTTATATGTATTTTGTATATATATTTTTATAGAAATCTACGTTATTTTATGTGTATTCGTATATATATTTTGAAACAAATTTACATTGTTTTATATGTATTTTGCATATCTATTTCAATAGAAATTTACCTTATTGTGTGTGCATTTCGTATATTTATTTTAATACAAATTCAAATATTTTATGTGTGTTTTGGTATATATATTTAAAAAAAATAAAGCGCTAGTTTATGGGTATTTTTCATCTTAATTTTCATACAAATTTACATTATTTTATCAATATTCTGTGTATTTATTTTGATACGATTTTAAATTATTCTCTGTGTTTTGTATATATTTTTGTATACATATTTACATTATTTAATGTGTACTTTGTATATATATTTTATACAAATTTACGTTATTTTAAGTGTATTTGTTTATATATTTTCATTCAAATTTACATTATTTTATGTGTATTTTGTAAATGTATTACAATATAAATTTACCTAATTTTATGTGTATTTGGATATATATTTTCATACAAATTTAAATTATTTTTGTGTATTTTTGTATATAGTTTTATACAAATTTATGTTATTTTATGTGTATTTTGTATATCTATTTTCATACAAATACGCATTCTTTTATTGATATTTTGTATATTTATTTTGTCGCGAATTTACATTATGTAATGTGTATTTTGTATATATATTTTTATACGTATATACATCATTTCATGTGTATTTTGTATATATCTATAGAAATCTACGTTGATTTATGTGTATTCGTATATAGATTTTGAAACAAATTTACACTATTTTATGTGTATTTTGCATATTTTTTCAATACAAATTTACCTTATTGTATATGCATTTTGTATATTAATTTTATTACAAATTTAATTATTCTATGTGTATTTTTGTATATGTATTTTTATAAAAATATGCTTTATTTTATATGTATTTTGCATCTTTATTTTCATACAAATTTACATTATTATATTGATATTCTGTTTATTTTTTTTAAACGATTTTGCATTATTCTATGTGTATTTTGTATATATATTTTATACAAATGTACGTTATTTTATGTTTATATGTTTTCATTTCATAAAAATTTACATTATTTTATATGTATTTTGTACATGTATTTAAAGACAAATTTAACTAATTATATGTGTATTTTGGGAATCTATTTTCATACAAATTGAAATTATTTTTGTTTTTTTTTGTATAAATTTTTATACAAATTTTCGTTATTTTATGTATATTTTGTATATTTATTTTCCAACAAATATACGTTTTTTCATCGGAATTTTGTTTATTTATTTTGATACGAGTTTACATTATTTTAGGTGTATTTGGTATATATATTTTTTACTATTTACATAAGTTTATGTGTATTTTTTATGTATATTTTCATAGAAATTTACTTTATTTTATGTGTATTCGTATATATATTTTGATACAAATTTACATTATTGATTTACATATCTATTTCAATACAAATTTACTTTATTGTATATTTATTTCAATACAAATTTAATTATTTCATGTGTATTTTTGTATATATATTTTTATGCAAATATGCGTTATTATATGGGTATTTTGCATCTTTATTTTCATACCATTTTACATTATTTAATTGATATTCTGTTTATTTATTTTGATACGATTTAACATTATTATATGTGTATTTTGTATATATATTTTTATCCAAATTTACGTTATTTTATGTGTATTTGTTTATATATTTTAATACAAATTTACATAGTTTTATACAAATTTACGTTATTTTATGTGTATTTTGTATATGAATTTTCATACAAATACACATTCTTTTATTGATATTTTGTTTATTTATTTTGACACGAATTTACATTATTTAATGTCTATTTTGTATATATATTTTTATACGTATTTACAGCATCTCAAGTGCATTTTGTATATATATTTCTATAGAAATCTACGTTATTTTATGTGTATTCGTATATATATTTTGAAACAAACTTACATTGCTTTTTGCATATTTAAAAAAAAAATTTACCTTATTGTATGTGCATTTTGTATATCAATTTTAATACAAATTTAATTATTGAATGTGTATTTTTGTATATATATTTTTATAAAAAATATCCTTAATTTTATGGGTATTTTGCACCTTTATTTTCATACAAATTTACGTTATTTTAGTGATATTCTGTGTATTTATTTTGATACGATTTTACATTATTCTATGTGTATTTTTTATATATATTTTATACAAATGTACGTTATTTTATGTGTATTTGTTTTAATTTCTTACAAATTTACATTATTTTATGTGTATTTTGTACATGTATTACAAATTTAGGTTATTTTATGTATATTTCATAAAGTAACGTAGATTTCTATAAAACTATATATACAAAATACACATAAAATGAAGTAAATACGTATAAAAAAATGTATACAAAATACACATTAAATAATATAAACTCGTATCAAAATGAATAAACAAAATACTAATAAAAGAATGTGTATTTGTATAAATATAAATATACAAAATACACATAAAATAACGTAAATTTATATAAAACTATATACGAAAATCCACAGAAGTAATTAAATTTGTATGAAAATAGATATACAAAATACACATAAAATAAGCTAAATTTGAATTGAAATATATATACAACATACATAAAATAATGTAAATTTTTATCAAAATAATTATACAAATACACATATAATAACGTAAATTTGTATAGAAATATATAAACAAAATACACATTAAATAATGTAAATACGTATAGAAAAATATGTACAAAATATAAAAATAATCATTTAATTCGTATCAAAATAAATAAACAAAATACCAATAAAATAATGTAAATTTATATGAGAAAACATATACAAAATACACATAAAATAACGCAAATTTCAAAAAAATGCACATCAATTAAATTAAATTTGCATAAAAATAAATATACAAAACACACATTAAATAATGTAAATGCGTATAAAAATATGTATACAAAATACCTATGAAATAATCTAAATTCGTATCGAATTAAATTAACAAAATACCAATAAAATATTGTAATTTTTTATGTAAATATATATAGAAAATACACATAAATTAACCTAAATACAAATACAAATATACACATTAAATAATTTAAAATTGAATTAAATAAATATTCAAAATAAACATAAAATAAGGTAAATTTCTACTGAAATATTTGTAAAAATGCACATAAAATAATGTAAATTTGTATAAAAAAAAAAAAAAAAGATATATATATATATATATATATATATATATATATATATATATATATATATATATATATATATATATATATATATATATATATATATATATATATATATATATATATATATATATACAAATACACATAAAATAACATGAATTTGTATAAAATTTGTAACAAACTATATACGAATACACACAATAAAATAAGGTAAATTTTTATGAGAATATATATACAAAATACACATAAAATAATGTAAATACGTAGAAAAATATATATACAAAATACACATAAAATAATGTAAATTCGTATCAAAATAAATAAACAAAATTCCAATAAAAGAATTTATATCTGTAGGAAAATATATATACAAAATACAAATGAAATAACTAAAATTTGTATAAAAATATATATAAAAATACACAAAAATAATTTAAATTTGTTTGAAAATAGATTTGGAAAATACACATAAAACTAGTCAATTTGTATTGAAATACATATACAAAACCCACATAAAATAATATAAATTTGTATGAAAATATATAAACAAATACACATAAAATAACGTATATTTAGATAAAATATATATACAAAATATACATTAAATAATTTAAATATGTATAAAAATATATATACAAAATACACATAGAATAAAGTAAAATCGTATCAAAATAAATAAACAGAATATCATTAAAATAATGTAAATTTGTATGAGAATAAAGATACAAAATACCCATATAATAACGCATATTTGTATAAAAATATATATACAAAAATACATATAAAATAATTAATTTTTATTAAAATAAATATACAAAATGCACATACAATAAAGTAAATTTGTATTGAAATAGATATGCAAAATACATATCAATAAAGTAAATTTGTATCAAAATATATATACGGATACTCATAAAATAGAGTAAATTTCTATGAAAATATACATACAAAATACATATAAAATGATGTAAATATAAATATATATATATATATATATATATATATATATATATATATATATATATATATATATATATATATATATATATATATATATATATATATATATATATATATATATATATATATATATATACAAAATATACCTCAAATAATGTAAATTAGTATCAAAATAAATAAAGAAAATTCAGATAAAAGAACGGATATCTGTGGGAAAATATATATACAAAATACGCAGTCAAATACATGTACAAAATAAACATAAAATAATGAAAATTTTTATGAAATTAAAAAAAATACACATATAAAGTAACGTATATTTGTATAAAATATATACACAATACACATAGAATCATGTAAAAGCGTATCAAAATAAATACACAGAATATCAATAAAAAAAATGTAAATTTGTGTGAAAATAAAGATGCAAAATACTCATAAAATAATTAAATTTGTATTAAAATTAACATAAAAAATGCACATACAATAAGGTAAATTTGTATTGAAAAAATATGCAAAATACACATAAAACAGTGTAAATTTGTTTCAAAATATATATACGAATACATATAAAATAATATATATATATATATATATATATATATATATATATATATATATATATATATATATATATATATATATATATATATATATATATATATATATATATATATATATATATATATATATATATATATATATATATATATATATATATATATATATATATATACAAAATACACATGAAATGATATAAATACGTATAAAAATATATATACAAAATACACATTAAATAATGTAAACTCGCTTCAAAATAAATAAACAAAATATCAATAAAAGAGTGTGTATTTGTATGAAAATAGATATAGAAAATACACATAAAATAACCTAAATTTGTATAAAACTATATACAAAAATACACAAAAATAATTTAAATTTGTATGAAAATAAATATACAAAATACACATAAAATTAGTTAAATTTGTATTGAAATACATATACAAAATACACTTAAAATAATGTAAATTTGAATGAAAATATATAAACAAATACATTTAAAATAACGTAAATTTGTATAAAATATATATAAAAAATACACATTAAATAATGTAAATATGTATAAAAAAATATATACAAAACACAAATAGAATAATATAAAATCGTATCAAAATATATACACAGAATATTAATAAAATAATGTAAATTTGTATGAAAATTAAGATGCAAAATACCTATAAAATAACGCATTTTTTATAAAATTATATATACCAAAATACACATAAAATATTTGAATTTGTATCAAAATAAATATACAAATGCACACACACTAAGCTAAGTTTGTATTGTATATATATATATATATATATATATATATATATATATATATATCTATATATATATATATATATATATATATATTTAAATACATATATATATATATATATATATATATATATATATATATATATATATATATATATATATATATATATATATATAAAACAATGTAAATTTGTTTCAAAATATATACGAATACACATAAAATAACGTAGATTTCTATAAAAATATATATACAAAATACACATAAAATTAAGTAAATACGTATAAAAAATGTATACAAAATACACATAAAATAATGTAAATTCGTATAAATATAAATAAACAAAATACCAATAAAAGAATGTGTATTTGTATAAATATAAATATAGAAAATGCACATAAAATAACGTAAATTTATATAAAACTATATACAAAAATACACAGAAGTAATTAAATTTATATGAAAATAGATATACAAAATACACACAAAATAAGCTAAATTTAAATTGAAATATATATACAAAATGCATAAAATAAAGTAAATTTGTATCGAAATATTTTTAATAAATACACATATAATAACGTAAATTTGTATAAAAATATATAAACAAAATACACATTAAGTAATGTAAATACGTATAAAAAAATATGTACAAAATACACATATAATCATGTAATTCGTATCAAAATAAATAAACAAAAAAACAATAAAATAATGTAAATTTGTATGAGAAAACGATACAAAATACACATACAATAAAGCAAATTTCTATAAAAATATATGTACAAAAATGCACATAAAATTAATTTGCATAAAAAAATATATACAAAACACACATTAGATAATGTAAATGAGTATAAAAATATGTATACAAAATACCATTGAAATAATCTAAATTCGTATCGAGTTAAATTAGGAAAATACTAATAAAATAATGTAATTTTGGATGAAAATATATATAGAAAACACACAAAAATAACCTAAATACAAATACAAATATACACATTAAATAATTTAAAATTGAATAAAATAAATATACAAAATAAACATAAACTAAGGTAAATTTTTAATGAAACATATGTAAAAATACACATAAAATAATTTAAATTTGTATGAAAATATATAGAAATACACATAAAATAACATGAATTTGTATAAAATTTGTATCAAATTATATACGAATACACACAATAAAATAACGTAATTTTTTTTGAAAATGTATATAAAATACACATAAAATAATTTAAATACGTAAAATATATATACAAAATACACATAAATAATGTAAATTGTAAAAATTAAATACAAATAATTCAAATAAAATAATTTATATGTGTAGTAAATTATATATTAAAAATACAAATAAAATAACTAAAATTTGTATAAAATATATATACAAAATACACAAAATAATTTAAATTTATTTGAAAATAGATATGCAAAATACACATAATGTTAGTCAAATTTGTATTGAAAGATATATACAAAACTCACATAAAATAATCTAAATTTGTATGAAAATATATAAATACACATAAAATAACGTAAATTTGGATAAAATATATATACAAAATATACCTTAAATATTTTAAATATGTATAAAAATATATTATATTATATATATTTTCATTGAAATTTGCGTTATTTATGTTTATTTTGTATATGTTTTCTCATACAAATTTACATTATTTTATTGGTATTTTGTCTATTTATTTTGATACGAATTACATGATTATTTGTGTATTTTGAACATTTTTTTTATACGTATTTACATTATTTAATGTGTATTTTGTTTATATATTTTTATACAAATTTACGTTATTATATGTGTATTTTTATAAATATTTTGACACAAATTTATATTATTTTATGTATTTCAATTCAAATTTAGCTTATTTTATGTGTATTTTCTATATCTATTTTAATACAAATTTATTTACTTTTATGTATTTTTGTATATTGTTTTATA
Source organism: Eriocheir sinensis (assembly GCF_024679095.1). NCBI lineage: Eukaryota > Metazoa > Arthropoda > Malacostraca > Decapoda > Varunidae > Eriocheir > Eriocheir sinensis. Next base: position 81,145 of record NW_026111985.1, read on the forward strand.
TAAATTTACGTTATTTTATGTGTATTTTGTATATTTATATTTATACAAACACATTCTTTTATTTGTATTTTGTTTATTTATTTTGATACGAGTTTACATTATTTTATGTGTATTTTGTATACATTTTTTTATACGTATTTACTTAATTATATGTGTATTTTGTATATATATTTCTATAGAAATCTACGTTATTTTATGTGTATTCCTTTATATATTTTGAAACAAATTTACATTGTTTTATATGTATTTTGCGTATCTATTTCAATACAAATTTACCTTATTGTATGTGCATTTTGTATACTTATTTTAATACAAAATCAGATATTTTATGTGTTTTCGTATATATTTTTTTTATAAAAAAATGCGTTATTTTATGGGTATTTTGCATCTTAATTTTCATACAAATTTAAAATATTTTATTAATATTTTGTGTATTTATTTTGATACGATTTTACATTATTCTATTTGTGTTTTGTATCTATTTTTTTTTATAAATATTTACATTATTTAATGTGTATTTGTATATATATTTGATACAAGTTTACGTTATTTTAAGTGTATATGTTTATATATTTTCATTCAAATTTACATTATTTTATGTGTATTTTGTATATGTATTTCAAAACAAAATTACCTAATTTTATGTGTTTTTTGTATATTTATTTTCATAAAAGTTTAAATTATTTATGTGTATTTTTGTATATAGTTTTATACAAATTTATGTTATTTTATTTGTATTTTGTATATCTATTTTCATACAAATACACATTCTTTTCATGATATTTTGTTTATTTATTTTGACACGAATTTACAATATTTAATGTGTATTTTCAATATATATTTTTATACGTATTTACATCAGTTCATTTGTTTTTTGTATATATATTTCTATAGAAATCTACGTTATTTTATGTGTATTCGTTTATATATTTTGAAACAAATTTACCTTGTCATATGTGTATTTTGCATATTTTTTCAATACAAATTTACCTTATTGTATGTGCATTTTGTATATTAATTTTAATACAAATTTGATTATTCTATGTTTATTTTTATATATGTATTTTTATAAAAATATGCTTTATTTTATGGGTATTTTGCATTTTTATTTTCATACAAATTTACATTATTTAATTGATATTCTGTGTATTTATTTCGATATGATTTTACATTATTCTATGTGTATTTTGTATATATATTTTATATAAAATATACGTTATTTTATGTGTATTTGTTTTCATTTCATACAAATTTACATTATTTTATGTGTTTTTTGTACATGTATTTAAATACAAATTTAACTAGTTATATGTGTATTTTGTATATATATTCTTTATGTATATTTTCATAGAAATTTACTCTTTTTTATGAGTATTCGTATATACATTTTCATACAAATTTACATTATTGATGTGTATTTTGCAAATCTATTTCAATACAAATTTACTTTATTGTACGTGCATTTTGTATATTTATTTTAATACAAATTTTATTATTTTATATGTATTTTTGTATATATATTTTTATGCAAATATGCGTTATTATATGGATACTTTGAATCTTTATTTTCATACAAATTTATATTATTTGATTGATATTCTGTTTATTTATTTTGATACGATTTAACATTATTCTATGTGTATTTTGTATATATATTTTTTATACATATTTACATTATTTAATGTGTATTTGTTTATATATTTTCATACAAATTTACATTATTTTATGTGTATTTTGTATATATATTTTTCTACGTATTTAAATTATTTTATGTGTATTTTGTATATACATTTTCATAAAAATTTACGTTATTTTATTATGTGTATTCGTATATATTTTGAAACAAATTTTATAGAAATTCTTGTTATTTAATGTGTATTTGTATATACATTTTCATACAAATTTATATTATTTTATGTGTATTTTGAATATTTATTTCATTACAAATTTGCCTTATTTTGATGTTATTTTGTATATTTATTTCATTCAATTTTAAATTATTTTATGTGTATATTTGTATTTGTATTTAGGTTATTTTATGTGTATTTTCTATATAAATTTAATAAAAAATTATATTATTTTATTGCTATTTTGTATACATATTTTTATACTCATTTACATTATCTAATCTGTGTTTTGTATATATATTTTTATGCAAATTTATTTGATGTGCATTTTTGTACATATATTTTTATAGAAATTTGCGTTATTTTATGTGTATTTTGTATATGGTTTCTCATACAAATTTACTTTATTTTAATAAAATTTTGTTTATTTATTTTGATACAAATTACATGATTATATGTGTATTTTGTACATATTTTTTATACGTATTTACATTATTTAATGTGTATTTTGTTTATATATTTTATACAAATTTACGTTATTATATGTGTATTTGTATAAATATTTTGATACAAATTTACATTATTTTATGTATTTTCTATATACATTTCAATTCAAATTTAGCTTACATTTTTATAAAATATATATACAAAATACACATGGAATAATGTATAATTGTATCAAAATAAATACACAGAATATCAATAAAATAATGCAAATTTGTATGAAAATAAAGATGCAAATTACCCATAAAATAAAGCATATTTTTATATATATACAGATACAAAATACACATAAAATAGTTAAATTTGTATTAAAATTAATATGCAAATGAACAAACAATATGGTAAATTTGTATTGAAATAGATATGCAAAACACACATAAAACAAGGTAAATTTATTTCAAAATATATATACAAATACACATAAAAAAACGTAATTTTCTATAAAAATATATATAAAAAATACATACAAAAATACACAAAAATAATTTAAATTTGTATGAAAATAAATATACAAAATACACATAAAATTAGGTAAATTTGTATTGAAATACATATACAAAATACACATAAAATAATGTAAATTTGAATGAAAATATATAAACAAATACACTTTAAATAACGTAAATTTGTATAAAATATATATACAAAATACACATTAAATAATGCAAATATGAATGAAAAAAATATATACAAAACACAAATAGAATAGGGTAAAATCGTATCAAAATAAATACACAGAATATTAATAAAATAATGTAAAATTGTATGAAAATAAAGATGCAAAATACCCATAAATAACGCATTTATTACAAAATATATATATATACCAAAATACATATAAAACATTTAAATTTGTATTAAAATAAATATACAAAATGCACATTCATTAAGGTAAATTTGTATTGAAATAGATATGCAAAATACATATAAAACTATGTAAATTTGTTTAAAAATATATATACTAATACACAAAATAACGTAGTTTTCTATAAAAATATATACAAAATACATATAAAACTAAATACGTATATAAAATAAATATATATAAAATTTCTAAATTAAAAATATATATACAAATACATACAATAAATAATTTGTATAAATTTGTATAAAATATATACGAATACAGACAATAAAATAATGTAAATTTTTATGAAAAATATATACAAAATACACATTAAATAATGTAAATATAAAAAAGTATATATAAAATACACATAAAATAATGTTAAATTGTATCAAAATAAATAGACAAAATTCCAATAAAAGAGTGTAAATTTGTATGAAAATATATATACTAAATACAAATATAATAACAAAATTTGTATAAAAATATATATACAAAATACATATAAGTTAAATTTGTATGAAAATATATACAAATACACATAAAATAAAGTAAATTTGTATTGAAATAGATATACAAAATACATATCTATAATGTAAATTTGTATGAAAATATATATACGAATACACATAAAATAGAATAAATTTCTATGAAATATAAAAATAGATACACAAAATACACATATAACTAGTTAAATTTGTATTTCAATACATGTACAAAAAACATAAAATAATGTAAATTTGTATGAAAATGAAAACAGAATACTCAATAAAATAACGTATATTTGTATATAAAACATATATGTTGCAAATATATATACAAACACACATAAATAACGTAGATTTTTATAGAAATATATATACAAATACACAAAAATATTAAATACGTATAAAAATATATATACAAATACATAAATAATGTAATTGCGTTTAAAATAAGTAAACAAAATATTGATAAAGAATGTGTATTTGTATGAAATATATAAAATACACATTTCTAAATTTGTATAAAAATATATACAAAATACATAAAAAATACTTAAACTTGTGGGTATAATTTACAAAATACATACAAATTTACATTATTTTATGTGTATTTTGTTCATTTTAGAAATGAAATTGACATAATTATATGTATTTTGCATATCAATTTTCATAAATTGATATTATTTTTTGTGTTTTTTTGTATATATTTTTACAATAAATTTTCTCTATTTTATGTGGTTTTTGTTTGTTTATTTTCCTACTAATATACGTTTTTTATCGGACTTTTGTTTATTTATTTTGATACGAGTTTACATTACGTAGGTGTATCTGATACATATATTTTTATACTTATTTACATAATTTTATGTATTGTGTATGTATATTTTCATAGAAAATTTCACTTATTTTATGTGTATTCGTATATATATTTTGATAACAAATTTACATTTATGTATTTTTGTATATCTATTTAATAAATTTATTTTATTGTATATGCATTTGTATATTTATTTTAATACAAATTAAATTATTTTATGTGTATTGCATATATATTTTATGTAAAATATGGGATATAATATGGGTATTTTATCTTTATTTTCATACAAATTTACATTATTTTATTGATATTCTGTTTATTTATTTTGATACGATTTTAACATTATTCCATGTGTATTTTGTATATATATATATTTTTATACATATTACATTATTTAATGTTTATTTTGTATATATATTTTATCCAAATTTACGCATGGTTATTTTATGTGTATTTGCTTATATATTTTCAAACAAATTTACATTATTTTTATGTGAATCTTTATATGTATTTCATAAATTTGTTGTTTAATTTTATGTGTATTTTGGTACATATATTTCAAACAAATTTAAATTATTTCTACTATTTCATTTGTATTTTGTATATATATTTTCCTACAACATATGATTTTTATTGAATTTTGTTTATTTATTTTGATAATTAGAATTTACATTATTTTATGTGTATTTTGTATATATATTTTTATGTATTTAAATAATTTTATGTGTATTTTGTACATATATTTCATAAAAATTTACGTTATTTTATTGTGTATTCGTATATATTTTGAAACAAATTTTATACATATTATTTTTGTTTTGCATATGTATTTTCATACAAATTTATATGTCTATTTTAAATAATTTCTTCATTTTATGTGTATTTTGTATATATATATTTTCAATAGAAATTCTACGTTATTTTGTGTATTCGTATATATATATTTTATAAGAAAATTTTATTTTGCATTATTTTCATACAAAATTTACGTTATTTTTATTGTGTGTATTCATTTATTTTGAAACAAATTTTATACATTATTTGTATTTTTATATATATTTTATACAAATTTATATGTGTATTTTGTAAACATTTTTTTATACTTATTTACTTCATTTTATGTGTATTTTGTATATATATATTTTTATATAAATCTACGTTATTTTGTGTATTTTGTATATATATTTGAAACAAATTTACTTTGTTTTATATGTATTTTGTATATTTATTTCAATACAAATTTACCTAATGAATGTGTATTTTGTATATTTATTTTAATACAAATTTAAATTATTTTATGTGTATTTATATATATATATATATATATATATATATATATATATATATATATATATATATATATATATATATATATATATATATATATATATATATATATATATATACATATATATATATATATATATTATAAAAATGCTGTTATTTTTATGGGCATTTTGCATTCATATTTCATAGAAATTTACATTATTTTACTAATATTCTGTGCATTTATTTTGATAATGATTTTACACTTATTCTCACTTGTGTTTCTATATATTTTTCTTTTCATACATATTTACATTATTTAATATGTATTTTGTATACATATTTTATACATATTTTACGTTATATAAAAGTTTTTTTATATATTTTTATTCCAATTTTCATTATTTCATGTGTATTTTTGTATATGAATTTCAATACAATTTCCACTTCTTAATTTTATGCGTATTTTGTATGTTTATTTTCACAAATTTAAGCTATTTTGTGCATTTTGTATGTATTTTTTATATATATTACTTTTACGGAAATCTCTACGTTTTTTATGTAGTATCTGCATACATATTTTGAAAGCAAATCTCCACACTTGCGTTTTATGTGTGTTTTGTATATCTATTTCAATACTTAAATTTACCTATATTGGTACGTGCATTTTGTATATATTTATTTTAATACAAAAGTTAATTATTTGATGTGTGTTTTTATACATATTTTTATAAATATGCTTTTTACGGGGTATTTTGCTTCTTATTTTCATACAAATTTAATTCCCATTTCATTGATATTCTGTATTTATTTGATTACGATTTTACATTATTCTATGTGTATTTAGTATTTCTTATTTTTTACATACTTACATACATGGTAAAAAAAATGCACATAAATAAAAGTGCAATTTGCATAAAAATATATATACAAAACACACATTAAATAATGTAAATGCGTATAAAATATGTATATTACAAATACCTAAGGAAATAATCTAAATTTTATCGAATTAAATTAACAAAATAACCAATAAAATAATGTAATTCTTTGTATGAAAATATATATAGAAAAATACACATAAAAATAACCTAAATACAATATTAATATGGGCCACATACAAAATAATTCTATATTAATGAAATGAATATACAAAATAAAACATAAAATAAGGTAAATTTGTAATGAAATATATGTACAAAATACACATAAAATAATGTAATTCCTTTTATGAAAAAATATATATATATATATATAAAAGCCATATATATATATATATATATATATATATATATATATATATATATATATATATATATATATATATATATATATATATATATATATATATATATATATATATATATTTTATTTTATTTTTTTCTGAGAAAACATATACAAAATGTATATATCGCAAATTTTTATTCAAAATTAATTTTGTGTGAATTTTGCACATGTTTAAAATATTTTAAGAAATTCTATGTTATCTCATGTATTTTGTATATGTTTTCTATACAAATTTACATTATTTTATTGTTTTTTGTTTATTTATTTTGACGATACGAATTACATAGATTATATGTATGTTTTGTACATATTTTTTTATACGTATTTAATTATTTAATGTGTATTTTGTTTATATATTTTTATACAAATTTACGTTATTATATGTGTATTCGTTGAAAATATTTCTTGATACAAATTTTCACTTTATTCTTATGTATTTTGTATATTATTTCAATCTAAATTTAGCTTATTTTGTGTGTATTTTGTATATCTATTTTTACACAAATTTAATTACTTCTATGTGTATTTTTGTATATAGTTTTATACAAGTTTACGTTATTTTATGTGGCATTTTGTATATTTATATTTATGTTAAATTTACATTCTTTTATTGATATTTATAATCTGTTTATTTATAGTATTTATACGAATTTACACATTTATGTGTATTTTGTATACTTTTTCTATTCGTATTTTAATTTTATTTTGTATATATATTTTATAGAAATTAACGTTATTTTATGTGTATTCGTATATATATTTTGAAACAAATTTACATTCTTTATATGTGTATTTTGCATATCTATTTCAACACAAGCATTTAACTTATTGTATGTGCATTTTTATATTTATTTTAATATTAAATCAAATATTTAGGTTACGTTGTGTATTTTGGTATATAAATTTATAATCAACATGCGTTATTTTATAGGTATTTTATCTGATTTGTTTTCATACAAATTTACATTATTTTATATGCATTCTGTATATATTTTGGATAATGATTTTATAATATAATTTTGTGTTTTGTATATATTTTTTATACATATTTTCATTATTTAATGTGTATTTTTATCTATTATATACAAATTTACGTTATTTTAAGTGTATTTTATATAATTTCATCTTCAAATTTACTTTTATTTGAAGTATATTTGTGTATATGTATTTCAACACAAATTTACATTATACAACACATTTTATGTAAAAGTATTTTGTATATTATTTTCATTCAAATTTTAATTATTTATGTGTTTTTTGTATACATAGTTTTATACAAATTTAGTTATTTTATGTGTATTTTCTATATCTAGTTTTATACAAATACAACATCTCTTTATTGATATTTTTCTTTATTTATGTTTGGACGCGAGCTATTATTTATTTGCATGGCTTTCCCTACAGCAAATGAATAGACTATTTATTATTATTATTATTATTATTAATTGCTATTTTTGTTTATTTATTTTGATAATGAAATTTCATATGGATTATGTGTATTTTGTACATGTTTTTTATAATGTGTTTACATTTTTATTTAATGTGTATTTGTTATATATTTTAAATAAAATTAATGTTATTAAATGTGTATTTGTGAAATATTTTATATGCTAAATTTACATTATTTTATGTATTTTATATAGACATTTCAATTCAAATTTAGCTTATTTTATTTCTTATTTTGTATATATATTTTCCTCAAATTTAATTACTTGTAGTATTTTGTATACTTGCAATAACAAATTTACTTTATTTTTTATGTGTATTTTTGTATATTTATATTTTATACAAATACACATTCTTTTTATTATTTTTTGTTTATTTAGTTTTAATAACGAATTTACATTATTTTATGTATATTTTGTATACATTTGTTTATACGTATTATTACTTTTTATGTGTATTTTGTATATATTTTGGTAGAAATTCACGTTATTTTGTGTAGTATTCGTATATATATTTTGAATCAAATTTACATTGTTGTATATATGAATTTAAGGCACTATTTCAACAATAAATTTCATTTTATTGTATGTGCATTTTGTGTTATTTATTTTGTAATACAAATTCAAATATTTTTATGTGTATTTTGGTATATATATTATTTTTATAAAAAATGCGTTTTTATGGGTATTTTTGCGATCTTGTTAATTTACATACAAAATTTACATTGATATTTTATTAAGATTCTGGTGTATTTATTTTGATACTATTTTACATTATTCTATTTGTAGTTTATATACATTTTTTATACATATTTACATAATTTTAAAGAGTATTTTTATACATATTTTATACAAATCTCTACGGTTTTTTAGGTGCATTTTTTTATATATTTTCATTCAAATCTTAAATATTATTTTATGTATTTGTATATATTTATACAAATACACTTATAATTTTATTATTTGTATATATATTTTCATACAAATACACATATGTATATTTTTATAAAATATATATTAAAATTTACACTTATTTTATGAAGTAAATTTGTATATTTATTTTCATTACATAATAAATTATTATTTTATGTGTATATTTGTATTGTATAAATTTATAATATTTTATGTGTAAATTTCTATATATATTTTTCATACAAATTTACATTATTTTATTAGTATTTTCTTTATTTAAATATAAATACCAATTTAGATTTTTTATAGAGTATTTTGTATAAAATATGTTTATACAAAATACATATATTTAAATACATTTTAAGTTTTGTATATATTTTTAATGCAAATTTGTATTTTTAAATATTTTTGTACATATATATACACAAAATTTAAATTTGTATGTGAAATATATGTTTTCTCAATAAAATTTACAAGAATTATTTGTTGGTATTATTTAAAATATTTGATACGAATACACATAAAATAATGTAAATTCGTATAAATGTAAATAAACAATATAACCAATAAAGAATGTGTATTTGTATAAATATAAATATACAAAATGCACATAAAATAACGTAAATTTATATAAACTATATACATAAAATAACGCAAATTTTATATAAATATATGTACAAAAATGAATATTAATTTAGTTATATTTGCATAAAAATATATATACAAAACACACATGATAATGTAAATGAGTATAAAAATATGTATACAAAATACCTATGAAATAATCTAAATTCCACCTGTATCAATTAAATTAAAAATACAATAAAATAATGTAATTTTGGATGAAAATATATACTAAATACACATAAAATAACCTAAATACAAATACAAATATACACATAAAATAATTTAAAATTGAATGAAATAAATATACAAAATAAATATAAAATAAGGTAAATTTGTAATGAAATATATTAAAAATACACATAAAATAATATAAATTTGTATGATAATATATATACAAATGCACATTAAATAACATGAATTTGTATAAAATTTGTATCAAAATATATACTTATACACACAATAAAATAACGTTTTTTTTATGAAAATGTATATACAAAATACACATAAAATTATTTAAATACATAGAAAAATATATATACAAAAAACACATAAAATAATGTAAATATGTATGAATATATATAAACAAATACACATAAAATAATGTAAATTTAGATAAAATATATATACAAAATGAACATTAAATAATGTAAATGTATAAAAAATATATATACAAAAACACATAGAATAATGTTAAATCGCATCAAAATAAATAAAGAGAATATCAATAAAATAATGTAAATTTGTATGAAAATAAAAAGAGATGTAAGTCTAAATGTAAAATATCCATACAAAACCAATATGTATATTTGTATATTTGTAAAATATATATACAAAAATACATATAAAATAATTAAATTTGTATTATTATAAATATACAAATGCACTTACAATAAAGTAAATTTGTATTGAAATAGATATGCAAAAATACATAATAATGTAAATTTGTATCAAAAATATATATATGAATACTCTGAAATAGAGTAAATTTCTAAAATATGAAAATATACATATAACAAATATAGATATACAAAATATACATATAACTAGTTAAATTTGTGTTTTAAATGCATATTACTAAAAAACACATAAAATAATGTGAATTTGTATGAAATGACAAATATTTTATATAAAATATATATACAAAATACACATAGAATAATGTAAAATCATATCAAAATAAATACACAGAATATCAATAAAATAATGTAAATTTGTATGAAAATAAAGATGCAAAATACCCATAAAATAAAGCATATTTTTATAAAAATACATATATAAAAATACACATAGATTAATCAAATTTGTATTAAAATTAATATACAAAATGCACATGTATTTTGTATATATATTTTTATACAAATCTACGTTATTTTATGTGTATTCTTATATATATTTTGAAATAAATTTACATTGTCTTATATGTATTTTGCACATCTATTTCAATACAGATTTACCTTATTGTATGTGTATTTAGTATATTTATTTTAATACAAATTAATTTTTTCATGTGTATTTTGGTATATATATTTTTATAAAAAATGCGTTATTTAATGGGTATTTTGCATCTTTATTTTCATACAAATTTACATTGTTTTATTAATATTCTGTGTATTTATTTTGATACGATTTTACATTATTCTATTTGTGTTTTGTATATATTTTTTTATACATATATACATTATTTAATGTGTATTTTGTATATTTTAAAACAAATATACGTTATTTTATGCGCACCTGTTAAAATATTTTGATACAAATTTACATTATTTTATGTATTTTGTATATATATTTCAATACAAATTTTGTTTATTTTATGTATATTTTGTATATCTATTTTCATTCGTATCAAAATAAATAAACAAAATAGCAATAAAATAATGTAAATTTGTTTGAGAAAACATATACAAATACACATAAAATAACGCAAATTTCTAAAAAAATATATGTACAAAAATGCACATAAAAAAAAGTAAATTTGCATAAAAATATATATACAAAACACACATTAAATAATGTAAATGCGTACATAAAATAACTTAAATTTCTATAAAACTATATACAAAAATACACAAAAATATTAAAAATTTGTATGAAAAGAAATATACAAAATACACATAAAATTAGGTAAATTTGTATTGAAATACATATACAAAATACACATAAAATAATGTAAATTTGAATGAAAATATATAAACAAATACACTTAAAATAACGTAAATTTGTATAAAATATATATGCAAGATACACATTAAATAATGTAAATGTGTAAAAAATACTAAAAATAAATAGAATAATGTAAAATCCTATCAATATAAATACACAGAATATCAATAAAATAATGTAAATTTGTATGAAAAGAAAGATGCAAAACTCCAATAAAATAGCGCATTTTTTATAAAAATATATATACCAAAATACACATAAAATATTTAAATTTGTATTGAAATAAATATACAAAATGCATATACAGTAAGGTAAATATGCAATGAAAGAAATATTCAAAAATACATATAAAACAAAGTTAATTTGTTTCAAAATATATATACGAATACACATTAAATAACGTAGATTTCTATAGAAATATATATACAAAATACACATGAAATTATGTAAATACGTATAAAAATATATATACAAAATACATATCTAGGTAAATTCGTGTCAAAATAAATAAACAAAATATCATGAAAAGAATGTGTATTTGCATGAAAATAAAAATTAGATAATAAATTTGTATGAAATATAGATGCAAGATACACATTAAATAATGTAAATATGTATAAAAAATATATATACAAAAAACAAATAGAATAATGTGAAATCGTAACAAAATAAATACACCGAATATTAATAAAATAATGTAAATTTGTATGAAAATAAAGATGCAAAATTCCCATCAAATAGCGCATTTCTTATAAAAATATATATACCAAAATACACATAAAATATTTAAATATGTATTAAAATAAATATACACAATGCACATACAATAAGGTAAACTTGTATTGAAAGAGATATGCAAAACTGCTTATAAAACAATGTAAATTTCTTTCAAAATATATATACGAATACACATAAAATAACGTAGATTTCTATAAAAATATATATACAAAATACACATAAAATTAAGTAAATACGTAAAAAAATAGATATAGAAAATACACATAGAATAATGTAAAATTGTTTTAAAAAAAATAAACAGAATATAAATAAAATAATGTAAATTTGTATGAAAATAAAAATGGAAAATACCCATAAAATAAAGCATATTTTTATAAAAATACATATACAAAAATACACATAGCATAATTAAATTTGTATTAAAATTAATATACAAAATGCATATACAATAAGATAAATTTGTATTGGAAAAATATGCAAAATACACATAAAACAGTGTAAATTTATTTCAAAATCTATATACGAATACTCATAAATCAACGTAGATTTCTATAGAAATATATATACAAAATCCACATCAAATGATGTAAACACTTATAAAAATATATATATAAAATACACATTAAATAATGTAAATTCGCGTCAAAATAAATAAACAAAATATCAATAAAAGAATGTGTATTTGTATGAAAATAGATATACAATATACACATAAAATCACCTAAATTTGTATAAAACTATATACAAAAATACACAAAAATAATTTTAATTTGTATGAAAATAAATATACAAAATACACATAAAATTAGGTAAATTTGTATTGAAATACATTTACAAAATACACATAAAATAATGTAAATTTGAATGAAAATATATAAACAAATACACTTAAAATAACGTAAATTTGTATAAAACATATATAAAAAATATACATTGAATAATGTAATATGTATAAAAAAATATATAAAAAACACAAATAGAAAAATGTGAAATCGTATCAAAATAAATACACAGAATATTAACAAAATAATGTAATTTTGTATGAAAATTGAGATGCATAATACCCATAAAATAACGCCTCATTTTATAAATATATATATACCAAAACACACATAAAATATTTGAATTTGTATTAAAATAAATATACAAAATGCTCATAAAATAAGGTAAATTTGTATTGAAATAGATATGCAAAATACATATAAAACAATGTAAATTTGTTTCAAAATATATATACGAATACACATAAAATAACGTAGATTTCTATGGAAATAAATATACAAAATACACATAAAATGAAGAAAATACGTATAAAAAAGGTATACAAAATACACATAAAATAATGTAAGCTCGCATCAAAATAAATAAACAAAATACTAATAAAAGAATGTGTATTGTATATATATAAATATACAAAATACAAATAAAATAACGTAAATTTATATAAAACTATATGCAAAAATACACAAAAGTAATTGAATTTGTGTGAAAATAGATATACAAAATACATGTGTATTTTGTATATTTATTTTCATACAAATTGAAATTATTTTTGTTTATTTTTTTATATCTTTTCATACAAATTTTCCTTACTTAATGTGTATTTTGTATATTTATTTTTTCTACAAATATACGTTCTTTTATCTGAATTTTGTTTATTGAATTTGAAACGAATTTACCTTATTTTGAAAATCTATTTTCATTTTTATAAATTTACGTTATTTTATGTGTATTTTGTATATTTATATTTATACAAATACACATTCTTTTATTGGTATTTTGTATATTTATTTTGATACGAATTTACATTATTTTATGAGTATTTTGTATACATTTTTTTATACGTATTTTCTTCATTTTATGTGTATTTTGAATATATATTTTTATAGAAATCTACGTTATTTTATGTGTATTCGTATATATATTTTGAAACAAATTTACATTGTTTTATATGTATTTTGCATATCTATTTCAATACAAATTTACCTTATTGTATGTGTTTTTTATATATTTATTTTAATACAAATTTAATTTTTTGATGTGTATTTTGGTATATATTTTTTTATAAATAAAAAAAAATTCGTTATTTTATGTGTATTTTTATAAATATTTTGATACAAATCTACATTATTTTATGTATTTTGTATATACATTTCAATTCAAATTTAGCTTATTTTATCTGTATTTTGTATATCTATTTTCATACGAATTTAATTACTTCAGTGCATTTTTGTATATAGTTTTATACAAATTTACGTTATTTTATGTGTATTTTGTATAATTATATTTATACAAATACTCATTTTTTTATTGGTATTTTGTTTATTTATTTTGATACGAATTTACATTATTTTATATGTATTTTGTATACATTTTCTTATACGTATTTACTTCATTTTATGTGTATTTTGTATATATATTTTTATACAAATCTACGTTATTTTATGTATTCATTATATATTTTGAAACAAATTTACATTGTTTTATATGTATATTGCATATCTATTTCAATACAGATTTACCTTATTGTATGTGTATTTTGTATATTTATTTTAATACAAATTAATTTTTTCATGTGTATTTTGGTATATATATTTTTATAAAAAATGCGTTATTTAATGGGTATTTTGCATCTTTATTTTCGTACAAATTTACATTGTTTTATTAATATTCTGTGTATTTATTTTGATACGATTTTACATTATTCTATTTGTGTTTTGTATTTTATACATATTTACATTATTTAATATTTTTGTATATTTTAAAACAAATTTACATTATTTTATGCGCATCTGTTAAAATATTTTGATACAAATTTACATTATTTTATGTATTTTGTATATATATTTCAATACAAATTTAGTTTATTTTATGTATATTTTGTAAATCTATTTTCATTCGTATCAAAATAAATAAACAAAATAGAAATCAAATAATGTAAATTTGTATAAAAATATATACAAATACACCTAAAATAACGTAAATTTCTAAAAATATACATACACAATACATATAAAATGATGTAAATTTGTATAAAAAATATATATCAAAACACATTAAATAATGTAAATTCGTACATAAAATAACCTAAATTTGTATAAAAATAAATACACAAAAATACACAAAAATATTTAAAATTTGTATGAAAATAAATATACAAAATAATATATAATTAGGTAAATTTGTATAAAAATACATATAAAAAATACACAAAAAATAATGTAAATATTTATGAAAATATAAAAACAAATACACTTAAAATAACTTAAAAATGTATAAAATATATATGCATGATACACATAAAATAACGTACATTTGTATAAAATATATATACTAAAAACACATAGAATAATGTAAATCGTATCAAAATAAGTACACAGAATATCAATAAAATAATTTCAATTTGAATGAAAATAAAGATGCAATATACCCATAAAATAAAGCATTTTTTTTTTTAAATACATATACAAAAAATACACATAGAATAATTAAATTTGTATTAAAATAAATATAAAAAATGCACATACAATAAGGTTAATTTGTATTGAAAAAATACGCAAAATACACATAAAACAGTGTAAATTTGTTTCAAAAAATATATACGAATACACATAAAATAACGTTGATTTCTATAGGAATATATATACAAAATACACATGTGATGATGTAAATACGTATAAAAATATATATACAAAATACACATTAAACAATGTAAATTCGCGTCAAAATAAATAAACAAAATATCAATAAAAGAAAGTGTATTTGTATGAAAATAGATATACAAAATACACATAAAATAATGGAAATTTGAATGAAAATACATAAACAAATACACTTAAAATAACGTAAATTTGTATAAAAAAATATATACAAAACACAAACAGAATAATGTAAAATCGAATCAAAATAAATACACAGAATATTAATAAAATAATGTAAATTTGTAGGAAAATAAAGAGGCAAAATACCGATAAGATAACGCATTTTTTTTATTTATAAAAATATATATACCAAAATACACATAAAAAATTAAATTTGTATTAAAATAAATATATAAAAAACCCATACAATAAGGTAAATTTGTATTGAAATAGATATGCAAAATACTATGTAAATTTATTTCAAAATATATATACGAATACACATAAAATAACGTACATTTCTATAAAAATATATATACAAAATACACAAAATGAAGTAAATACGTATAAGATATATATCCAAAATACACAGAGAATAATGTAAAATTGTATCAAAATAAATACACAGAATATAAATAAAATAATATAAATTTGTATGAAAATAAAGATGCAAAATACCAATAAAATAAAGGATATTTTTTATAAAAATACACAGACAAAAATACACATAAAATAATTAAATTTGTATTAAAATTAATATACAAAATGCACATACAATAAGGTAAATTTGACTTGAAAAAATATGCAAAACACACATAAAACAATGTAAATTTGTTTCAAAATATATATACGAATACACATAAAATAACGTAGGTTTCTATAGAAATATATATACAAAATACACATGAAATGATGTAAATACGTATAAAAAAAAAATATATATATATATATATATATATATATATATATATATATATATATATATATATATATATATATATATATATATATATATATATATATATATATATATATATATATATATATATATATATATATATATATATATATATATATATATATATATATATATATATATATATATATATATAATATAAATTTGTATCAAAATAAATAAACAAAATATCAATAAAAGAATGTGTATTTGTATGAAAATAGATATTCAAAATACACATAAAATAACCTAAATTTGTATAAAACTATATACAAAATACATAAATATTTTTATTTGTATGAAAATAAATATACAAAATACACATAAAATTAGGTAAATTTGTATGGAAATACATATCCAAAATACACATAAAATAATGTAGATTTGAGTGAAAATACATAAACAAATACACTTAAAATAACGTAAATTTGTATAAAAAAATATATACAAAACACAAATAGAATAATGTAAAATCGTATCAAAATAAATACACAGAATATTAATAAAATAATGTAAATTTGTATGAAAATAAAGAGACAAAATACTCATATAATAACGCATTTATTTATTTATAAAAATATATATACCAAAATACACATAAAAAAATTAGATTTGTATTAAAATAAATATATAAAAAACACATACAATAAGGTAAATTTGTATTGAAATAGATATGCAAAATACATATAAAACAATGTAAATTTGTTTCAAAATATATATACGAATACACATAAAATAACGTAGATTTCTATAAAAATATATATACAAAATACACATAAAATGAAGTAAATACGTATAAAAAAATGTATACAAAATACACATAAAATAATGTAAACTCGTATCAAAATAAATAAACAAAATACCAATAAAAGAATGTGTATTTGTATAAATATAAATATACAAAATACACATAAAATAACGTAAATTTATATAAAACTATATACAAAAATACACAAAAGTAATTAAATTTGTTTTAAAATATATACAAAATACACACAAATTAAGATAAATTTGAATTGATATATATATACAAAATACATTATAAAGTAAATTTTTATATCAGATATTTAAACAAATACACTTAACTAAATAATTTGAAACAAAATACATTTTGTATATCTAATACAAATTAAATACTTTTGTAATATAGTTTTATATAAATTTACGTTATTTTATGTATTTTGTATATTTATATTTATACAAATACACATTCTTTTATTAGTATTTTTTTATTTATTTTTGATACAATTTACATTATTTTATGTATATTTGTATACATTTTATACAAATTTACTTATTTTATGTGTATTTTGTATATATATTTTATAAATCTACGTTATTTTATGTATTTGTATATAAATTTACTTTTATATATTTCAATACATTTTACCTTATTGTTTATTTTTGTATATTTATTTTATGCTTTATTTTATGGTATTTTGCATCTTTATTTTCATACAAATTTACATTATTTTATTGATATTCTGCTCATTCATTTTGATACGATTTGACATTATTCTATGTGTATTTTGTATATTTTTATACAAATTTACGTTCTTTTAATGTATTTGTTTATATATTTTCATTCAAATTTACAATATTTTATGGGTATTTTGTATATATTTCAAAAGAAATTTACCTAGTTTTATGTGTATTTTGTATATCTATTTTCATACAAACTCAAATTATTTCTATGTATTTTTGTATATATTTAATAGAAATTTAGTTATGTTATGTGTATTTTGTAAATTTATTTTCATTCAAATATATTATTTTATTGATATTTTGTTGATTTATATTGACGAATTTTCATTATTTAATATGTATTTTATATATATATTTTATACGCTTTTACATTATTTATTTTATATATATTTTATAATATTTTATTATTTTGAATATATATTTTCATACAAATTTACATTATTTATGTGTATTTATATTTATTTTCATACGATTTACATTATTTTATGTGTATTTTTTGTATATATTTTTATACAAATCTACCTTATTTTATGTTTATATATATATTTTATATTTTGTATATTTATATTTATCCAAATACACATTCTTTTATTGGTATTTTGTTTATTTATTTTAATTCGAATTTACATTATTTTATGTGTATTTTGTATACATTTTTTTATACGTATTTACTTAATTTTATGTGTATTTTGTATATATATTTTTATAGAAATCTACGTTTTTTTATTTGTATTCGTATATATATTTTTAAACAAATTTACATTGTTTTATATGTATTTTTGTATATCTCTTTCAATACAAATTTACCTTATTGTATGTGCATTTTGTATATTTATTTCAATACAAATTTAAATATTTTATGTGTATTTTGGTATATATATTTTTATAAGAAATGCGCTATTTTATGGGTATTTTCCATCTTTATTTTCATACATAATTACATTATTTTATTAATATTCTGTGTATTTATTTTGATACGATTTTACATTATTCTATTTGTGTTTTGTATATATTTTTTTATACATATTTACATTATATAATGTGTATCTTGCATATATATTTTATACAAATTTATTATCTATTATCTATTTTCATACAAATACACATTCTTTTCATGATATTTTGTTTATTTATTTTGACACGAATTTACATTATTTGATATGTATTTTTTATATATATTTTTATACGTATTTACATAATTTCATATGTATTTTGTATACATATTTCTATAGAAATCTACTTTATTTTATGTGTATTCGTATATATATTTTGAAACAAATTTACATTGATTTATATGTATTTTTGAATATCTCTTTCAATACAAATTTACCTTTTATATATTTTTAAACAAATCGACGTTATTATATGTATTTGTATAAATATTTTGATTCAGATTTACATTATTTTATGTATTTTGTATGTACATTTCAATTCAAATTTAGCTTATTTTAGCTGTATTTTGTATATATATTTTCAAACAAATTTAATTACTTCTGTGTATTTTTGTATATAGTTTTATACAAATTTACGATATTTTTTGTGTATTTTGTATATTTATATTGATACAAATACACATTCTTTTACTGGTATTTTGTTTATTTATTTTGATACGATTTTTATGTGTATTTTGTATTCATTTTTTTATACATATTTACTTCATTTTATGTGTATTTTGTATATATTTTTATAGAAATCTACGTTATTTTATGTGTATTCGTATATATATTTTGAAACAAATTTACATTGTTTTATATGTATTTTTGAATATCTCTTTCAATACAAATTTACCTTACGATATATACCAAAATACACATAAAAAAATTAAATTTGTATTAAAATAAATATATAAAAAACACATACAATAAGGTAAATTTGTATTGAAATAGATATGCAAAATACATATAAAACCATGTAAATTTGTTTCAAAATATATATACAAATACACATAAAATAACGTAGATTTCTATAAAAAACATATATACAAAATACACATAAAATGAAGTAAATACGTATAAAAAATGTATACAAAATACACATAAAATAATGTAAATTCGCATCAAAATAAATATACAAAATACGAATAAAAGAATATGTATTTGTATAAATATAAATATACAAAATACACATAAAATAACGTAAATTTATATAAAACTATATACAAAAATACACAGAAGTATTTTAATTTGTATGAAAATAGATATACAAAATAAGGTAAATTCGTTTCAAATTCAATAAACAAAATTCAGATAAAAGAACGTATATATGTAGAAAAAATAAATATACAAAATACACATAAAATAACGAAAATTTTATGAAAATATATAAAAAAATAAACAAAAATAATTTCAATTTGTATGAAAATAAATATACAAAATACATATGTATTTTGTATATCTATTTTCTCACAAATTTAATTACTTTTGTGTATTTTTGCATACAGTTTTATATAAATTTACGTTATTTTATTTGTATTTTGTATATTTATATTTATACAATACACATTCTTTTATTAGTATTTTGTTTATTTATTTTGATACGAGTTTACATTATTTTATGTGTATTTTGTATACCTTTTTTTATACATATTTACTTCATTTTATGTGTATTTTGTATATTTATTTTCATAGAAATCTACGTTATTTTATGTGTATTTGTATATATATTTTGAAAAAAATTTACGTGCTTTTATATGTATTTTCCATACTTATTTCAACACAAATTTACCTTATTGTATGTGCATTTTGTATATTTATTTTAATACAAATTCAAATATTTTATGTGTGTCTTGGTATATATATTTTTATAAAAAATGCGTTATTTTATGGGTATTTTCCATCTTAATTTTCATACATATTTACATTATTTTATTAATATTCTGTGTATTTATTTTGATACGATTTTATATTATTCTATTTGTGTTTTGTATATATTTTCTTAAACATATTTACATTATTTTATGTGTATTTTTTATATATATTTTATACAAATTTACGTTATTTTAAGTGTATTTGTTTATATATTTTCATTCAAATTTACATTATTTTATGTGTATTTTGTAAATGTATTTCAATACAAATTTACCTAATTTTATGTGTATTTTGTATATTTATTTTCATACAAATTAAAATTATTTTTGTGTATTTTTGTATATAGTTTTATTCAAATTTAGGTGATTTTATGAGTATATTGTATATCTATTTTTATACAAATACACATTCTTTTATTGATATTTTGTTTATTTATTTTGACGCGAATTTACATTATTTAATGTGTATTTTATATATATATTTTTATACGTGTTTACATCATTTGATGTGTATTTTGTATATATATTTCTATAGAAATCTACGTTGATTTATGAGTATTCGTATATAGATTTTGAAATAAATTTACACTGTTTCATGTGTATTTTGCATATTTTTTCAATACAAATTTTCCTTATTGTATATGCATTTTGTATAATAATTTTAATACAAATTTAATGATGCTATGTGTATTTTTTTATATGTATTTTTATAAAAATATGCTTTATTTTATGGGTATTTTGCATTTTTATTTTCATACAAATTTACATTATTTTATTTATATTCTGTTTATTTTTTTAAACAATTTTACATTATTCTATGTGTATTTTGTATATCTATTTTTATACGTATTTACTTAATTTTATGTGTATTTTGTATATATATTTTTTTAGAAATCTACGTTATTTTGTGTATTCGTATATATATTTTGAAACAAATTTACATTGTTTTATATGTATTTTTGCATATCTCTTTCAATACAAGTTTACCTTATTGTATGTGCATTTTGTATATTTATTTCAATACAAATTTAAATATTTTATGTGTATTTTGGTATATATATATTTTTATAAGAAATGCGCTATTTGATGGGAATTTTGCATCTTTATTTTCATACAAATTTACATTATTTTATTAATATTCGGTGTATTTATTTTGATACGATTTCACATTATTCTATTTGTTTTTTGAATATTTTTTTTTATTCATATTTACATTATTTAATGTGTATCTTGCATATATATTTCATACAAATTTATTATCTATTATTTATTTTCATATAAATACTCATTCTTTTCATGATATTTTGTTTATTTATTTTGACACGAATTTACCTAGATATGAATTTTGTATATATATTTTTATACGTATTTACATAATTTCATGTGTATTTTGTATATATATTTCTATAGAAATCTACGTTATTTTATGTGTATTCGTATATATATTTTGAAACAAATTTACTTTGTTTTATATGTATTTTTGAATATCTCTTTCAATACATATTTACCTTACTGTATATGCATTTCGTATATTTATTTCAATACAAATTTAAATATTTTATGAGTATTTTGTTATATATTTATAAAAAAAATGTACTATTTTATGTGAATTTTGCATCTTTCTTTTCATAGAAATTTACATTATTTTATTAGTATTCTGTGTATTTATATTAATAGGATTTTACATTATTCTATTTCTTTTTTGTATATATTTTTTATACACATTTACATTATTTAATGTGTATCTTGCATATATTTTTTATACAAATTTACGTTATTTTAAGTGTATTTGTTTATATATTTTCATCCAAATTTACATTATTCTATGTGTATTTTGTATATGTATTTCAATACAAATTTACCAAATTTTATGTGAATTTTGTATATTTCTTTTCATACAAATTTTAAATATTTTTGTGTATTTTTTTATATAGTTTTATACAAATTTAGGTTATTTTATGTACGCATTTACATTATTTAATGTGTTTTGTATATATATTTTTATGCAAATTTACTTTATTTTATGTGCATTTTTGTACATATATTTTTTTAGAAATTTGCGTTAATTTATGTGTATTTGTATATGTTTTCTCATACAAATTTACATTATTTTATTGCTGTTTTGTTTATTTATTTTGATACGAATGAAAATAGATATAAAAAATATACATAAAATAATATAAATTTGTATCAAAATATTTTAACAGATGCGCATAAAATAACGTAAATTTGTTTTAAAATATACAAAATACACATTAAATAATGTAATTATGTATAAAAAAATATATACAAAACACAAATAGAATAATGTAAAATCGTATCAAAATAAATACACAGAATATTAATAAAACAATGTAAATTTGTATGAAAATAAAGATGCAAAATACCCATTAAATAACGCATTTTTTATAAAAATATATATACCAAAATACACATGAAAAAATGAATTTGAATTAAAATAAATATACAAAATACACATACAATAAGGTAAATCTGTATTGAAATAGATATGCAAAATACATATAAAACAATGTAAATTTGTTTCAATATATATATACGAATACACATAAAATAACGTAGATTTGTATAAAAATATATATACAAAATACACATAAAATGAAGTAAATTCGTATATGAAAATGTATACAAAATACACATAAAATAATGTAAATTCGTATCAAAATAAATAAACAAAATACCAATAAAAGAATGTGTATTTGTATAAATATAAATATACAAAATACACTTAAAATAACGTAAATTTGTATAAAACTATATACAAAAATACACAGAAGTAATTAAATTCGTATGAAAATAGATATACAAAATACAGATAAAATAAGCTAAATTTGAATTGAAATGTATATACAAAATACATAAAATAATGTAAATTTGTATCAAAATATTTATAAAAATACATATAATAACGTAAATTTGTTTAAAAATATATAAACAAAATACACATTAAGTAATGTAAATACGTATAAAAAATATGTACAAAATACATATATAATCATGTAATTCGTATCAAACTAAATAAACAAAATATCAATAAAATAATGTAAATTTGTATGAGAAAACATATACAAATACATATAAAATAACGCTAATTTCTATAAAAATATATGTCCAAAAATGACCGTAAAATAAAGTAACTTTGGATAAAAATATATATACAAAACACACATTAAATAATGTAAATGCGTACATAAAATAACCTAAATTTGTATAAAACTATATACAAAAATACACAAAAATAATTTAAATTTGTATGAAAAGAAATATACAAAATACACATAAAATTAGGTTAACTTGTAGTGAAATACATATACAAAATACACATAAAATAATGTAAATTTGAAAGAAAATATATAAACAAATACACATATAATAACGTAAATTTGTGTTAAATATATGTACAAAATACACATTAAATAATGTAAATATGTATAAAAAAATATATACAAAACACAAATAGAATAATGTAAAATCGTATCAAAATATATACACAGAATATTAATAAAATAATGTAAATTTGAATGAAAATTAAGATGCAAAATACCTATAAAATAACGCATTTTTTATAAAATTATTGATACCAAAATACACATAAAATATTTCAATTTCTATTAAAATAAATATACAAAATGCACATAAAATAAGGTAAATTTGTATTGAAATAGATATGCAAAATACATATAAAATAATGTAAATTTGTTTCACAATATATATTCGAATACACATAAAATAACGTAGGTTTCGATAAAAATACATATACAAAATACACATAAAATTAAGTAAATACGTATAAAAAAATGTATACAAAATACACATAAAATAATGTAAATTCGTATAAATGTAAATAAACAACCAACCAATAAAAGAAAATGTATTTGTATAAATATAAATATACAAAATGCACATAAAATAACGTAAATTTATATAAAACTATATACATAAAATAACGCAAATTTCTATAAAAACATATGTACAAAAATGAACATAAAATAAATTTGCATAAAAATAAATATACAAAACACACATTAGATAATGTAAATGAGTATAAAAATATGTATGGAAAATACCTATGAAATAATCTAAATTCGTATCGAATTAAATTAAGAAAATACCAATAAAATAATGTAATTTTGAATGAAAATATATATACAAAATACACATAAAATAACCTAAATACAAATACAAATATATACATAAAATAATTTAAAATTGAATGAAATAAATATACAAAATAAACATAAAATAAGGTAAATTTGTAATGAAATATATGAAAAAATACACATAAAATAATATAAATTTGTATGAAAATATATATACAAATACACATTAAATAACATGAATTTGTATTAAATTTGTATCAAAATATATTCTTAGACACACAATAAAATAACGTAATTTTTTTATGAAAATGTATATACAAAATACACAAAATAATTTAAATACGTAGAAAAATATATATACAAAAAACACATAAAATAATGCAAATTTGTATGAAAACATGTAAAGAAATACACATAAAATAATGTAAATTTGGATAAAATATATATACAAAATGAACATTAAATAATGTAAATATGTATAAAAAAATATATACAAAATACACATAGAATAATGTTAAATCGTATCAAAAGAAATAAAGAGAATTTCAATAAAATAATGTAAATTTGTATGAAAATAAAGATGCAAAATATCCATATAATAACGTATATTTGCATAAAAATATATATACAAAAATACATATAAAATAATTAAATTTGTATTAAAATAAATATACAAAATGTACGTACAATAAAGTAAATTTCTATTGAAATAGATATGCAAAATACACATCAATAATGTAAATTTGTATCAAAATATATATAGGAATACTCATAAAATAGAGTAAATTTCTATGAAAATATACATACAAAATAGATATACAAAATACACATATAACTAGTTAAATTTGTATTAAAATACATGTACAAAAAAACACATAAAATAATGTAGATTTGTTTGAAATGAAAACAAATACATTTTATATAAAATATATATACAAAATACACATAGAATAATGTAAAATCATATAAAAATAAATACACAGAAAATCAATAAAATAATGTAAATTTGTATGTAAATAAAGATGCAAAATACCATAACATAACCTAAATACAAATACAAATATACACATAAAATAATTTAAAATTGAATGAAATAAATATACAAATTAAACATAAAATAAGGTAAATTTGTAATGAAATATATGTAAAAATACACATAAAATAATATAAATTTGTATGAAAATATATATACAAATACACATTAAATAATAAGAATTTCTATAAAATTTGAAATTTGTATCAAAATATATACGAATACACATAATAAAATAACGTAAATTTTTATGAAAATGTATATAGAAAATACACAAAATAATTTAAATACGTAGAAAAATATATATACAAAATACACATAAAATAATGTAAATTTGTATGAAAATATATAAACAAATACACATTAAATAATGTAAATATGTATAAAAAATATATATACAAAATACACATAGAATAATGTTAAATCGTATCAAAATAAATAAACAGAATATCAATAAAATAATGTAAATTTGTATGAAAATAAAGATGCAAAATATCCATATAATAACGCATATTTGCATAAAAATATATATACAAAAATACATATAAAATAATTAAATTTGTATTAAAATAAATATACAAAATGCACGTACAATAAAGTAAATTTGTATCGAAATAGATAAGCAAAATACACATCAATAATGTAAATTTGTATTAAAATGAATATACGAATACTCATAAAATAGAGTAAATCTCTATGAAAATATACATAAAAAATAGATATACAAAATACACATATAACTAGTTAAATTTGTATTTAAATACATGTACAAAAAACACATAAAATAATGTAAATTTGTATGAAATGAAAACAAATACACATAAAATAACGTATATTTTATATAAAATATATATACAAAATACACATAGAATAATGTAAAATCATATCGAAATAAATACACAGAATATCAATAAAATAATGTAAATTTGTATGAAAATAAAGATGCAAAATACCCATAAAATAAAGCATATTTTTATAAAAATACATATATAAAAATAAACATAGAATAATCAAATTTGTATTAAAATTAATATACAAAATGCACATACAATAAGGTAAATTTGTATTGAAAAAATATGCAAAATACACATAAGACAAGGTAAATTTGTTTCAAAATATATAAACGAATACACATAAAATAACGTAGATTTCTATAGAAATATATATACAAAATACACATGAAATGATGTAAATACGTATAAAAATATATATTCAAAATACACATTAAATATTGTAAATTCGTGTCAAAATAAATAAACAAAATATCATGAAAAGAATGTGTATTTGTATGAAAATAGATATACAAAATACAAATAAAATAACCTAAATTTGTATAAAACTATATACAAAAATACACAAAAATAATTTAAACTTGTATGAAAATAAATATACAAAAAACACATAAAATTAGGTAATTTTGTTTTGAAATACATATACAAAATACACATAAAATAATGTAAATTTGAATAAAAATATATAAACATATACACTTAAAATAACGTAAATTTGTATCAAATATATATACAAATACACATTAAATAATGTAAATATTTATAAAAAAATAGATACAAAACACAAATAGAATAATGTAAAATCGTATCAAAATAAATACACAAAATATTAATAAAATAATGTAAATTTGTATGAAAATTAAGATGCAAAATACCCATATAATAAAGTATTTAAAAATATATATATATATATATATATATATATATATATATATATATATATATATATATATATATATATATATATATATATATATATATATATATATATATATATATATATATATATATATATATATATATATATATATATACGAAAACACATAAAATATCTGATTTTGTATTAAAATAAGTATACAAAATGCACATACAATAAGGTAAATTTGTATTGAAAAAGATACGCAAAATACATATAAAACAAAGTAAATTTGTTTCAAAATATATATTGGAATACACATAAAATAACGTAGATTTCTATAAAAATATATATACAAAATACACATATAATTAAGTAAATACGTATAAAAAAATGTATACAAAATACACATAAAATAATGTAAACTCGTATCAAAATAAATAAACAAAATACTAATAAAAGAATGTGTGTTTGTATAAATATAAATATACAAAATACACATAAAATAACGTAAATTTATATAAAACTATATACAAAAATACATATAAGTAAATAAATTTGTATTAAAATAGATATAGAAAATACACATAAAATAAGCTAAATTTGAATTGAAATATATATACAAAATACATAAAATAATGTAAATTTGTATCAAAATATTTATAAAAATACACATATAATAACGTAAATTTGTATAAAAATATATAAACAAAATACACATTAAATAATGTAAATACGTATAAAAAAATATGTTCAAAATACACAAATAATCATGTAATTCGTATCAAAATAAATAGACAAAATACCAATAAAATAATGTAAATTTGTATGAGAAAACATATACAAAATACACATAAATAACGCAAATTTCAATGAAAATATATATAATATAATATATTTTTATACATATTTAAAATATTTAAGGTATATATATATTTTATCCAAACTTACGTTATTTTATGTGTATTTGTCTATATATTTTCATACAAATTTACATTATTTTATGTGAGTTTTGTATATGTATTTCAATACAAATTTGACTAACTTTATGTGTATTTTGCATATCTATTTTCAAACAAATTTAAATTATTTTTGTGTATTTTTGTATATATTTTTATACAAATTTTAGTAATTTTATTTGTATTTTGTATATATATTTTCCTACAAATATACATTCTTTTATTGGAATTTTGTGCATTTAATTTTTTACGAATTTACATTATTTTATGTGTATTTTGTATATATTTTTCTACGTATTTAAATTATTTTATGTGTATTTTATATATACATTTTCATAAAAATTTACGTTATTTTATTGTGTGAATTCGTATATAATTTGATACAAATTTTATACAAATTCATGTTATTTTATGTGTATTTCTATATATATTTTCATACAAATTTAAATTATTTTATGTGTATTTTTACATATGTTTCATTACAAATTTACCTTAGTTTATGTTTATTTTGTATATTTATTTTATTTAATTTTAAATTATTTAATGTGTATATTTGTATTTGTATTTAGGTTATTTTTGTGTGTTTTCTATATATATTTTCATCCAAAACTACATTATTTTATTGGTATTTTCTTAATTTAATTCCATACGAATTTAGACTATTTCATAGGTATTTTGTATACATATTTTTTTACTCATTTACATTATCTAATGTGTGTTTTGTATATATATTTTTATGCAAATTTACTTTATTTTATGTGCATTTTTGTACATATATTTTTATAGAAATTTGCGTAATTTTATGTGTATTTTGTATATGTTTTCTCACACAAATTTACATTATTTTATTGGTATTTTGGTTATTTATTTTGATACGAATTACATGATTATATGTGTATTTTGTACATATTTTTTTATACGTATTTACATTATTTAATGTGTATTTTGTTCATATATTAAAAAAAAATTACGTTATTATATGTGTATTAGTACAAATATTTTGATACAAATTTACATTATTTTATGTATTTTGTATATATATTTCAATTCAAATTTAGCTTACATTTTTATAAAATATATATACAAAATACACATGGAATAATGTAAAACTGTATCAAAATAAATACACAGAATGTCAATAAAATAATGTAAATTTGTATGAAAATAAAGATGCAAAATACCCATAAAATAAAGCATATTTTTTTATAAATATACATATACAAAAATACACATAAAATAATTAAATTTGTATTAAAATTAATATACAAAATGAACAAACAATATGGTAAATTTGTATTGAAATAGATATGCAAAACACACATAAAACAAGGTAAATTTATTTCAAAATTATATACGAATACACATAAAAAAACGTAATTTTCTATAAAAATATATATAAAAAATACATACAAAAATACACAAAAATAATTTAAATTTGTATGAAAATAAATATACAAAATACACATAAAATTAGGTAAATTTGTATTGAAATACATATACAAAATACACATAAAATAATGTAAATTTGAATGAAAATATATAAACAAATACACTTTAAATAACGTAAATTTATATAAAAAATATATACAAAATACACATTAAATAATGCAAATATGAATGTAAAAAATATATACAAAACATAAATAGAATAGGGTAAAATCGTACCAAAATAAATACACTGAATATTAATAAAATAATGTAAAATTGTATGAAAATAAAGATGCAAAATACCCATAAAATAACGCATTTTTTAGTAAATATATATGTACCAAAATACACATAAAATATTTAAATTTGTATTAAAATAAATATACTAAATGCACATTCATTAAGGTAAATTTGTGTTGAAATAAATATGCAAAATACATATAAAGCTATGTAAATTTGTTTAAAAATATATATACGAATACACAAAATAACGTAGATTTCTATAAAAATATATATACAAAATACACATAAAATTAAGTAAATACGCATAAAAAAATATATATAAAATACACATCTAAATTTGTATAAAAATATTTATACAAATACACATAAAATAACATGAATTTGTATAAAATTTGTATCAAAATATATACGAATACACACAAAAAAATAACGTAAATTTTTATGAAAATATATATACAAAATACACATAAAATAATTTAAATACGTAGAAAAGTATATATACAAAAAACACATAAAATAATGTAAATTCGTATCAAAATAAATAGACAAAATTAAAATGAAAGAGTTTATATTTGTAGGAAAATATATATTCTAAATACAAATAAAATAACTAAAATTTGTATAAAAATATATACAAAAATACACAAAAATAAGTTAAATTAGTTTGAAAATAGATATGCAAAATACACATAAAATTAGGCAAATTTGTATTGAAATACATATACAAAATACACATAAAATAATGTAGATTTGTATGAAAATATATAAAGAAATACACATAAAATAACGTAAATTTGGATAAAATATATATACAAAATAAACATTAAATAATGTAAATATGTATAAAAAATATATATATATATATACAAAATACACATAGAATAATATAAACTCGTATAAAAATAAATAAACAGAATATCAATAAAATAAAGTAAATGTAATAAAAATAAATATACAAAAATACACATGAAATAATTAAATTTGTTTTAAAAAAAATATAGAAAATGCACATACAATAAAGTAAATTTACATTAAAATAGATATGTAAAATACACATAAATAATGTAAATTTTTATCAAAAGATATATACGAATACACATAAAATAGAGTAAATTTCTATGAAAATATGCATACAAAATACATATATAATGAAGTAAGTATAAAAATATATATACCAAATACCCCTAAAATAATGTAAATTCGTATCAAAATAAATAAACAAAATTCCGATTGAAGAACGTATATTTTTTGGAAAATAAATATACAAAATACACATAAAAAAGCAAAAATTCGTATAAAAATATATACACAAAAAAAAAATAATAATTTCAATTTCTATGAAAATAGATATACAAAATACACATATTATTAGTTAAATTTGTATTTAAATACATGAACAAAATACACATAAAATAATGTAAATTTGTATGAAATGAAAACAATTACACATAAAATAACGTACATTTGTATAAAATATATATACAAAATACACATGGAATAATGTAAAATCGTATCAAAACAAATACAAAGAGTATCAATAAAATAATGTAAATTTGTATGAAAATAAAGATGCAAAATACTCATAAAATAAAGCATATTTTTGTAAAATTACATATACAAAAATACACATAGAATAATTAAATTTGTATTAAAATTAATATACAAAATGCACATACAATAAGGATAATTTGTATTGAAAAAATATGCAAAATACACATAAAACAGTGTAAATTTGTTTCAAAATATATATACAAACACACATAAAATAACGTAGATTTCTATAGAAATATATATACAAAATACACATAAAATGATGTAAATACGTATAAAAATATATATACAAAATACACATTAAGTAATGTAAATTCGCGTCAAAATAAGTAAACAAAATATCGATAAAAGAATGTGTATTTCTATGAAAATAGATATACAAAATACACATAAAATAACCTAAATTTGTATAAAACTATATACAAAAATACACAAAAATAATTTAAACTTGTATGAAAATAAATATACAAAATACACATAAAATTAGGTAAATTTGTGTTGAAATACGTATACAAAATACACATAAAATAATGTAAATTTGAATGAAAATACATAAACAAATACACTTAAAATAACGTAAATTTGTAAAAAATATATA
Organism: Eriocheir sinensis; assembly: GCF_024679095.1. Taxonomy (NCBI): domain Eukaryota; kingdom Metazoa; phylum Arthropoda; class Malacostraca; order Decapoda; family Varunidae; genus Eriocheir; species Eriocheir sinensis. The sequence goes on from NW_026111985.1 coordinate 114,547, forward strand.
TACAAAATACAAACTAAATAATGTAAATATGTATAAAAAAAATATATAGAAAACACAAATAGAATATTGTAAAATCGTATCAAAATAAATACTCAGAATATTAATAAAATAATGTTAATTTGTATGAAAATAAAGAAGAAAAATACCCATAAAATAACTCATTTTCTTATAAAAATATATATACCAAAATACACATAAAAAAATTAAATTTGTATTAAGATAATTATACAAAATACACATACACTAATTTATATTTGTATTAAAATAGATATGAAAAATACATATAAAACAATGTAAATTTGTTTCAAAATATATATATATATATATATATATATATATATATATAGATTTCTATGAAAATATATATACAAAATACACATAAAATGAAGTAAATACGTACAAAAAAAATGTATACAAAATACACATAAAATAATGTAAATTCGTATCAAAATAAATAAACAAAATACCAATAAAAGAATGTGTATTTGTATAAATAAATATAAAAAATACGCATAAAATAACGCAAATGTATATAATTCTTTTTATATGTATTATGTATATTTATATTTATACAAATACACATTCTTTTATTGGTATTTTGTTTATTTATTTTGATACGAATTTACAATATTTTATGTGTATTTTGTATACATTTTTTTATACGTATTTACTTCATTTTATGTGTATTTTGTATATATATTTTTATAGAAATCTACGTTATTTTATGTGTATTCTTATATATATTTTGAAACAAATTTACATTGTTTATATGTATTTTGCATATCTATTTCGATACAAATTTACCTTATTGTATGTGTTTTTTATATATTTATTTTAATACAATTTTTTTTTTATGTGTATTTTGGTATATATATTTTTATAAATAAAAAAAATGCGTTATTTTATGGGTATTTTGCATCTTTATTTTCATACAAATTTACATTATTTTATTAATATTCTGTGTATTTATTTTAATACGATTTTACATTATTCTGTTTGTGTTTTGCATATATTTTTTTTATACAAATTTACGTTATTTTAAGTGTATTTGTTTATGTATTTTCATTCAAATTTACATTATTTTATGTGTATTTTTTATATGTATTTAAATACAAATTTACCTAATTTTATGTGTATTTTGTATATTTATTTTCATACAAATTTAAATTATTTCTATGTATTTTTGTATATAGTTTTATACAAATTTAGGTTATCTTATGTGAATTTTGTATATTTATTTTCATACAAATACATATTCTTTTATTGATATTTTGTTTATTTATTTTGACGCGAGTTTTCATTATATAATGTGTGTTTTGTATATATATTTTTATACGTATTTACATCATTTCATGTGTATTTTGTATATATATTCCTATAGAAATCTACGTTATTTTATGTGTATTCGTTTATATATTTTGAAACAAATTTACACTGTTTTATGTGTATTTTGCATTTTTTTTTCAATACAAATTTACCTTATAGTATGTGCATTTTGTATATTAATTTTAATACAAATTTAATTATTCTATGTGTATTTTTGTATAAGTATTTAAAAAAAAAATGCTTTATTTTATCGGTATTTTGCATCTGTATTTTGTATATATATTTTATACAAATATACCTTATTTTATGTGTATTTGTTTTCATTTCATACAAATTTACATTATTTTATGTGTATTTTGTACATGTATTTAAATACAAATTTAACTAATTATATGTGTATTTTGTATATCAATTTTCATTAAAAATTATATTATTTTTGTGTTTTTTTTGTATATATTTTTATACAAATTTTCGTTATTTTATGTGTATTTTGTATATTTATTTTCCTACAAATATACGTTTTTTATCGGAATTTTGTTTATTTATTTTGATACGAATTTACATTATTTAGGTGTATTTGATATATATATTTTTATACTTATTTACATCATTTTATATGTATTGTGTATGTATATTTTCATAGAAATTTACTCTATTTTATGTGTATTCGTATATATATTTTTAAACAAATTTACATTATTTATGTGTATTTTGCATCTCTATTTCAATACAAATTTACTTTATTGTATGTGCATTTTGTATATTTATTTTAATTCAAATTAAATTATTTTATGTGTATTTTTGTATATATATTTTTATGCAAATATGCGTTATAATATGGGTATTTTGCATCTTTATTTTCATAGAAATTTACATTATTTTATTGATATTCTGTTTATTTATTTTGATACGATTTAACATTATTCTATGTGTATTTTGTATATATATATTTTTTTATACATATTTACATTATTTAATGTTTATTTTGTATATATTTTATCCAAATTTACGTTATTTTATGTGTATTTGTTTATATATTTTCATAAAAATTTACATTAATTTATGTGAATTTTTTATATGTATTTCAATACAAATTTGCCTAATTTTATGTGTATTTTGCATATATATTTTCAAACAAATTGAAATTATTTTTATGTATTTTTGTATATATTTTTATACAAATTCTACTTATTTTATTTGTATTTTGTATATATATTTTCCTACAAATATACATTCTTTTATTGGAATTTTGTTTATTTATTTTGATACGAATTTACATTATTTTATGAGTATTTTGTATATATATTTTTCTATGTATTTAAATTATTTTATGTGTATTTTGTATATACATTTTCATAAAAATTTACGTTATTTTATTGTGTGTATTCGTATATATTTTGAAACAAATTTTATACAATTTCATATATTTTTATGTGTATTTGTATATATATTTTCGTACAAATTTATATGTGTATTTTGTATACATTTTTTTATACTTATTTACTTCATTTTCTGTGTATTTTGTATATATATTTTTATAGAAATCTACGTTATTTTGTGTATTCGTATATATATTTTGAAACAAATTTACATTGTTTTATATGTATTTTGCATATCTATTTCAATACAAATTTACCTTAATGAATGTGCATTTTGTATATTTATTTTAATACAAATTTAAATATTTATTTTATATATATATATATATATATATATATATATATATATATATATATATATATATATATATATATATATATATATATATATATATATATTTATATATATATATATATATATATATATATATATATATATATATATATATTTTTTTTTCATAGAAATTTACATTATTTTACTAATATTCTGTGTTTTTATTTTGATACGATTTTACATTATTCTACTTGTGTTTTGTATATATTTTTTTCATACTTATTTGCATTATTTAATGTGTATTTTGTATATATATTTTATACATATTTACGTTATTTAAATTTTTGTTTAAATATTTTTATTCAAATTTTCATTATTTTATGTGTATTTTGTATATGAATTTCATTACAAATTTACCTAATTTTATGAGTATTTTGTATGTTTATTTTCATACAAATTTAAATTATTTTTGTGTATTTTTGTATGTATTTTTTATATATATTTTTATATAGAAATTTACGTTTTTTTTGTGTGTATTCGTATATATATTTTGAAATAAATTTACATTGTTGTATGTGTTTTTTGCATATCTATTTCAATAGAAATTTACGATATTGTACGTGCTTTTTGTATATTTATTTTAATACAAAGTTAATTATTTGATGTTTGTTTTTTATACATATTTCTATAAAAATATGCTTTTTTATGGGTATTTTGCTTCTTTATTTTCATACAAATTTACTTTATTTGATTGATATTCTGTGTATTTATTTTGATACGATTTACATTATTCTATGTGTATTTTGTATGTATTTTTTACATATTTACATGCACATGGTTTAAAATGCACATAAAATAAAGTAAATTTGCATCAAAATATATATACAAAACACACATTAAATAATGTAAATGCGTATAAAAAATTTATACAAAATATCTATGAAATAATCTAGATTCGTATCGAATTAAATTAACAAAATACCAATAAAATAATGTAATTTTTGGATGAAAATATATATAGAAAATACACATAAAATAACCTAAATACAAATACAAATATACACATAAAATAATTTAATATTAAATGAAATAAATATACAAAATACACATACAAAATAAACATACAAGAAAGTAAATTTGTAATGAAATATATGTACAAAATACACATAAAATAATGTAAATTTATATGAAAATATATATACAAATGCATATAAGATACCATGAATTTATATAAAAATATATATTCAAAATAAATATCAAATAATGTAAATGCGTATAAAAATATATATACAAAGTACATAAAAAATAATGTAAATTCGTATCAAAATAAATAAACAAAATACCAATAAAATAATGTAAATTTGTATGAGAAAACATATACAAAATACACATAAATATCGCAAATTTCAATAAAAATATATATAATATAATATATTTTTTATACATGTTTAGAATGTTTTATACTATTTTAGGTTATTTTATGTATATTTTGTATATCTATTTTCATACAAATACACATTCTTTTATTGATATTTTGTTTATTTATTTTGACGCGAATTTACACTATTTAATGTGTATTTTGTATATAAATTTTTATACGTATTTACATCATTTCATGTGTATTCTGTATATATATTTCTATAGAAATCTTCGTTATTTTATGTGTATTCTTATATAGATTTTGAAACAAATTTACACTTTTATGTGTATTTTGCATATTTTTTCAATACAAATTTACTTTATTGTATATGCATTTTGTATATTAATTTTAATACAAATTTAATAATTCTATGTGTATTTTTGTATATGTATTTATATAAAAATATGCTTTATTTCATGGGTATTTTGCATGTTTATTTTCATACAAATTTACATTATTTTATTGATAATCTGCTCATTCATATCGATACGATTTGACATAATTCTATTTGTATTTTGTATATTATTTTCATACAAATTTTCATTATTTTATGTGTATTTGTTTATATATTTTGAGAAAAATTTACAATATTTCATGGGTATTTTGTATATATATTTCAAAAGAAATTTAACTAGTTTTATGCGTATTTTGTATATCTATTTTCATACAAAATCAAATTATTTCTATGTTTTTTTGAATATATTTTAATACAAATTTTAGTTATGTTATGTGTATTTTGTAAATATTTTCATTCAAATATATATTATTTTATTGGTGTTTTGTTGATTTATATTGATACGAATTTACATTATTTTATATGTACTTTGTATATATATTTTTATACGCATTTACATTATTTAATATTTATTTTGAATATATATTTTTATACAAATTCATGGTATTTTATGTGTATTTGTATATATTTTCATATAAATTTACATTATTTTATGTGTATTTTGTACATATATATCATTACAAATTTAACTTATTTTATGTATATTTTGTATGTGTATTTTGTATATTTATATTTATACAAATACACATTCTTTTATTGGTATTTTGTTTATTTATTTTGATTCGAATTTACATTATTTTATGTGTATTTTGTATACATTTTTTTATACGTATTTACTTAATTTTATGTGTATTTTGTATATATATTTTTATAGAAATCTACGTTATCTTATGTGTATTCGTATATATATTTTGAACAAATTTACATTGTTTTATATGTATTTTTGCATATCTCTTTCAATACAAGTTTACCTTATTGTATATGCATTTTGTATATTTATTTCAATACAAATTTAAATATTTTATGTGTATTCCTACAAATATACGTTCTTTTATCGGAATTTTTTTTATTTATTTTGATACGAATTTTCATTTTTTTGGTGTATTTGATATATATATTTTTATACTTATTTACATATTTTTATATGTATTTTGAATATATATTTTCATAGAAATTTACTCTATATGTATATGTATAGAAAATACACATGAAATAATCTAAACTCGTATCGAAAAAAATGAACAAAATACCGATAAAATAATGTAATTTTGAATGAAATTATATATAGAAAATACACAAAATAACGTATATACAAATAAATATATACACATGAAATAATTTGAATTTGAATGAAAATATATATAAAAATAAACATAAAATAAGGCAAATTTGTAATGAAATATATATACAAAATACACATAAAATAATGTAGATTTGTTTCAAAATATATATACGAATACACGTAAAATAACGTAGATTTCTATAGAAATATATATACAAAATATACATGAAATGATGTAAATACGTATAAAAATATATATACAAAATACACATTAAATAATGTAAATTCGTGTCAAAATAAATAAGGAAAATATCAATAAGAGAATGTGTATTTGTATGAAAATACATATATAAAATACACATAAAATAACGTAAATTTGTATAAAACTATATATAAAAATACACAAAAATAAATTAAATTTGTATGAAAATCAATATACAAAATACACATAAAATTAGGTAAATTTGTATTGAAATACATATACAAAATACACAAAAAATATTGTAAATTTGAATGAAAATATATAAACAAATGCACTTAAATTAACGTAAATTTGAATAAAATATTTACACAAAATACTCATTAAATAATGTAAATATGTATAAAAAATATATATACAAAACACAAATAGAATAATGTAAAATCGTATCAAAAAAAATACACAGAATATTAATAAAATAATGTAAATTTGTATGAAAACAAAGATGCAAAATAAAAATATAAAAATATATATATAAAACACAGATTAGATAATGTAAATGAGTATAAAAATATGTATACAAAATACCTATGAAATAATCTAAATTCGTATTGAATTAAATTAAGAAAATACAAATAAAATAATGTAATTTTGGATGAAAATATATATAGAAAATACACATAAAATAACCTAAATACAAATACAAATATAAACATAAAATAATTTAAGATTGAATGAGATAAATATACAAAATAAACATAAAATAAGGTAAATTTGTAATGAAATATATGTAAAAATACACATAAAATAATATAAATTTGTATGAAAATATATATACAAATACACATTAAATAACAAGAATTTGTATAAAATTTGTATCAAAATATACGAATACACACAATAAAATAACGTAAATTTTTATGAAAATGTATATTCAAAATACACATAAAATAATTTAAATACGTAGAAAAATATATATACAAAATACACATAAAATAATGTAAATTTGTATGAAAATATATAAACAAATACACATTAAATAATGTAAATATGTATAAAAAAATATATACAAAATACACATAGAATAATGTTAAATCGTATCAAAATAAATAAACAGAATATCAATAAAATAATGTAAATTTGTATGAAAATAAAAATGCAAAATATCCATATAATAACACATATTTGCATAAAAATATATATACAAAAATACATATAAAATAATTAAATTTGTATTAAAATAAATATACAAAATGCACGTATAATAAAGTAAATTTGTATTGAAATAGATATGCAAAATACACATCAATAATGTAAATTTGTATGAAAATATATCTACGAATACTCATAAAATAGAGTAAATTTCTATGAAAATATACATACAAAAATAGATATACAAAATACACATATAACTAGTTAAATTTGTATTTCAATACATGTAGAAAAAAAACATAATATAATGTAAATTTGTATGAAATGAAAACAAATACACATAAAATAACGTATATTTTATAAAATATATATACAAAATACACATAGAATAATGTAAAATCATATCAAAATAAATACACAGAATATCAATAAAATAATGTAAATTTGTATGAAAATAAAAATGCAAAATACCCATAAAATGAAGCATATTTTTATAAAAATACATATACGAAAATAAACATAGAATAATCAAATTTGTATTAAAATTAATATACAAAATGCACATACAATAAGGTAAATTTGTATTGAAAAAATATGCAAAATACACATAAAACAATGTAAATTTGTTTAAAAACATATATACGAATACACATAAAATAACGTAGATTTCTATAGAAATATATATACAAAATACATATGAAATGATGTAAATACGTATAAAAATATATATACAAAATACACATTAAATAATGTAAATTCGTGTCAAAATAGATAAACAAAATATCATGAAAAGAATGTTTATTTGTATGAAAATAGATATACAAAATACAAATAAAATAACCTAAATTTGTATAAAACTATATACAAAAATACACAAAAATAATTTAAACTTGTATGAAAATATATATACAAAAAATAGATAAAATTAGGTAATTTTGTTTTGAAATACATATACAAAATACACATAAAATAATGTAAATTTTGATGGAAAATATATAAACATATACACTGAAAAATAACGTAAATTTGTATCTGATATATATATATATATATAAAATAAACATTAAATAATGTAAATATGTATAAAAAAATTAGATACAAAACACAAATAGAATAATGTAAAATCGTATCAAAATAAATACACAAAATATTAATAAAATAATGTAAATTTATATGAAAATTAAGATGCAAAATACCCATATAAAAATAAATATTATATATTATAAAAACATATATACGAAAACACATAAAATACCTGATTTTGTATTAAAATAAGTATACAAAATGCACATACAATAAGGTAAATTTGTATTGAAATAGATACGCAAAATACATATAAAACAATGTAAATTTGTTTCAAAATATATAAAGGAATACACATAAAATAACGTAGATTTCTATAAAAATATATATACAAAATACACATATAATTAAGTAAATACGTATAAAAAAATATATACAAAATACACATAAAATAATGTAAACTCGTATCAAAATAAATAAACAAAATACTAATAAAAGAATGTGAGTTTGTATAAATATAAATATACAAAATACACATAAAATAACGTAAATTTATATAAAACTATATACAAAAATACACAGAAGTAATTAAATTTGTATTAAAATAGATATTCAAAATACACATAAAATAAACTAAATTTGAATTGAAATATATATACAAAATACATAAAATAATGTAAATTTGTATGAGAAAACATATACAAAATACACATAAATATCGCAAATTTCAATAAAAATATATATAATATAATATATTTTTTATACATGTTTAGAATGTTTTATACTATTTTAGGTTATTTTATGTATATTTTGTATATCTATTTTCATACAAATACACATTCTTTTATTGATATTTTGTTTATTTATTTTGACGCGAATTTACACTATTTAATGTGTATTTTGTATATAAATTTTTATACGTATTTACATCATTTCATGTGTATTCTGTATATATATTTCTATAGAAATCTTCGTTATTTTATGTGTATTCTTATATAGATTTTGAAACAAATCTACACTTTTATGTGTATTTTGCATATTTTTTCAATACAAATTTACTTTATTGTATATGCATTTTGTATATTAATTTTAATACAAATTTAATAATTCTATGTGTATTTTTGTATATATTTATAAAAATATGCTTTATTTCATGGGTATTTTGCATGTTTATTTTCATGCAAATTTCCATTATTTTATTGATAATCTGCTCATTCATATCGATACGATTTGACATTATTCTATTTGTATTTTGTATATTATTTTCATACAAATTTTCGTTATTTTATGTGTATTTGTTTATATATTTTGAGAAAAATTTACAATATTTCATGGGTATTTTGTATATATATTTCAAAAGAAATTTAACTAGTTTTATGCGTATTTTGTATATCTATTTTCATACAAAATCAAATTATTTCTATGTTTTTTTGTATATATTTTAATACAAATTTTAGTTATGTTATGTGTATTTTGTAAATATTTTCATTCAAATATATATTATTTTATTGGTGTTTTGTTGATTTATATTGATACGAATTTACATTATTTTATATGTACTTTGTATATATATATTTTATACGCATTTACATTATTTAATATTTATTTTGAATATATATTTTTATACAAATTCATGGTATTTTATGTGTATTTGTATATATTTTCATATAAATTTACATTATTTTATGTGTATTTTGTACATATATATCATTACAAATTTAACTTATTTTATGTATATTTTGTATGTGTATTTTGTATATTTATATTTATACAAATACACATTCTTTTATTGGTATTTTGTTTATTTATTTTGATTCGAATTTACATTATTTTATGTGTATTTTGTATACATTTTTTTATACGTATTTACTTAATTTTATGTGTATTTTGTATATATATTTTTATAGAAATCTACGTTATCTTATGTGTATTCGTATATATATTTTGAACAAATTTACATTGTTTTATATGTATTTTTGCATATCTCTTTCAATACAAGTTTACCTTATTGTATGTGCATTTTGTATATTTATTTCAATACAAATTTAAATATTTTATGTGTATTCCTACAAATATACGTTCTTTTATCGGAATTTTTTATATTTATTTTGATACGAAATTTCATTTTTTTGGTGTATTTGATATATATATTTTTATACTTATTTACATATTTTTATATGTATTTTGAATATATATTTTCATAGAAATTTACTCTATATGTATATGTATAGAAAATACACATGAAATAATCTAAACTCGTATCGAAAAAAATGAACAAAATACCGATAAAATAATGTAATTTTGAATGAAATTATATATAGAAAATACACAAAATAACGTATATACAAATAAATATATACACATAAAATAATTTGAATTTGAATGAAAATATATATAAAAATAAACATAAAATAAGGCAAATTTGTAATGAAATATATATACAAAATACACATAAAATAATGTAGATTTGTTTCAAAATATATATACGAATACACGTAAAATAACGTAGATTTCTATAGAAATATATATACAAAATATACATGAAATGATGTAAATACGTATAAAAATATATATACAAAATACACATTAAATAATGTAAATTCGTGTCAAAATAAATAAGGAAAATATCAATAAGAGAATGTGTATTTGTATGAAAATACATATATAAAATACACATAAAATAACGTAAATTTGTATAAAACTATATATAAAAATACACAAAAATAAATTAAATTTGTATGAAAATCAATATACAAAATACACATAAAATTTGGTAAATTTGTATTGAAATACATATACAAAATACACATAAAATATTGTAAATTTGAATGAAAATATATAAACAAATGCACTTAAATTAACGTAAATTTGAATAAAATATTTACACAAAATACTCATTAAATAATGTAAATATGTATAAAAAATATATATACAAAACACAAATAGAATAATGTAAAATCGTATCAAAAAAAATACACAGAATGTTAATAAAATAATGTAAATTTGTATGAAAACAAAGATGCAAAATAAAAATATAAAAATATATATATAAAACACAGATTAGATAATGTAAATGAGTATAAAAATATGTATACAAAATACCTATGAAATAATCTAAATTCGTATCGAATTAAATTAAGAAAATACAAATAAAATAATGTAATTTTGGATGAAAATATATATAGAAAATACACATAAAATAACCTAAATACAAATACAAATATAAACATAAAATAATTTAAGATTGAATGAGATAAATATACAAAATAAACATAAAATAAGGTAAATTTGTAATGAAATATATGTAAAAATACACATAAAATAATATAAATTTGTATAAAAATATATATACAAATACACATTAAATAACATGAGTTTGTATAAGATTTGTATCAAAATATACGAATACACACAATAAAATAACGTAAATTTTTATGAAAATGTATACAAAATACATATAAAATAATTTAAATACGTAGAAAAATATATATACAAAATACACATAAAATAATAAAAATTTGCATAAAAATATATATACAAATTATACATTAAATAATGTAAATATGTATAGAAAATATAAACAAAATATACATAGAATAATGTTAAATCGTATCAATGTAAATAGACAGAATATCAATAAAATAAAGGAAATTTGTCTGAAAATAAAATGCAAAATATCCATATAATAACACATATTTGCATAAAATATATATACAAAATACATATAAAATAATTAAATTTGTATTAAAATAAATATACAAAATGCACGTATAATAAAATAAATTTGTATTGAAATAGATATGCAAAATACACATCAATAATGTAAATTTGTATGAAAATATATCTACGAATACTCATAAATAGAGTAAATTTCTATGAAAATATACATACAAAAATAGATATACAAAATACATATAACTAGTTAAATTTGTATTTCAATACATGTAGAAAAAAACATAATATAATGTAAATTTGTATGAAATGAAAACAAATACATAAAATAACGTATATTTTATAAAATATATATACAAAATACATAGAATAATGTAAAATCATATCAAAATAAATACACAGAATATCAATAAAATAATGTAAATTTGTATGAAAATAAAAATGCAAAATACCCATAAAATGAAGCATATTTTTATAAAAATACATATACGAAAATAAACATAGAATAATCAAATTTGTATTAAAATTAATATACAAAATGCACATACAATAAGGTAAATTTGTATTGAAAAAATATGCAAAATACACATAAAACAATGTAAATTTGTTTCAAAATACATATACGAATACACATAAAATAACGTAGATTTCTATAGAAATATATATACAAAATACACATGAAATGATGTAAATGCGTATAAAAATATATATACAAAATACACATTAAATAATGTAAATTCGTGTCAAAATAGATAAACAAAATATCATGAAAAGAATGTTTATTTGTATGAAAATAGATATACAAAATACAAATAAAATAACCTAAATTTGTATAAAACTATATACAAAAATACACAAAAATAATTTAAACTTGTATGAAAATATATATACAAAAAATAGATAAAATTAGGTAATTTTGTTTTGAAATACATATACAAAATACACATAAAATAATGTAAATTTTGATGGAAAATATATAAACATATACACTGAAAAATAACGTAAATTTGTATATGATATATATATATATATAAAATAAACATTAAATAATGTAAATATGTATAAAAAAATTAGATACAAAACACAAATAGAATAATGTAAAATCGTATCAAAATAAATACACAAAATATTAATAAAATAATGTAAATTTATATGAAAATTAAGATGCAAAATACCCATATAAAAATAAATATTATATATTATAAAAACATATATACGAAAACACATAAAATACCTGATTTTGTATTAAAATAAGTATACAAAATGCACATACAATAAGGTAAATTTGTATTGAAATAGGTACGCAAAATACATATAAAACAATGTAAATTTGTTTCAAAATATATAAAGGAATACACATAAAATAACGTAGATTTCTATAAAAATATATATACAAAATACACATATAATTAAGTAAATACGTATAAAAAATATATACAAAATACACATAAAATAATGTAAACTCGTATCAAAATAAATAAACAAAATACTAATAAAAGAATGTGAGTTTGTATGAATATAAATATACAAAATACACATAAAATAACGTAAATTTATATAAAACTATATACAAAAATACACAGAAGTAATTAAATTTGTATTAAAATAGATATTCAAAATACACATAAAATAAACTAAATTTGAATTGAAATATATATACAAAATACATAAAATAATGTAAATGTGTATGAGAAAACATATACAAAATACACATAAATATCGCAAATTTCAATAAAAATATATATAATATAATATATTTTTTATACATGTTTAGAATGTTTTATACTATTTTAGGTTATTTTATGTATATTTTGTATATCTATTTTCATACAAATACACATTCTTTTATTGATATTTTGTTTATTTATTTTGACGCGAATTTACACTATTTAATGTGTATTTTGTATATAAATTTTTATACGTATTTACATCATTTCATGTGTATTCTGTATATATATTTCTATAGAAATCTTCGTTATTTTATGTGTATTCTTATATAGATTTTGAAACAAATCTACACTTTTATGTGTATTTTGCATATTTTTTCAATACAAATTTACTTTATTGTATATGCATTTTGTATATTAATTTTAATACATATTTAATAATTCTATGTGTATTTTTGTATATGTATTTATATAAAAATATGCTTTATTTCATGGGTATTTTGCATGTTTATTTTCATACAAATTTACATTATTTTATTGATAATCTGCTCATTCATATCGATACGATTTGACATTATTCTATTTGTATTTTGTATATTATTTTCATACAAATTTTCGTTATTTTATGTGTATTTGTTTATATATTTTGAGAAAAATTTACAATATTTCATGGGTATTTTGTATATATATTTCAAAAGAAATTTAACTAGTTTTATGCGTATTTTGTATATCTATTTTCATACAAAATCAAATTATTTCTATGTTTTTTTGTATATATTTTAATACAAATTTTAGTTATGTTATGTGTATTTTGTAAAAATTTTCATTCAAATATATATTATTTTATTGGTGTTTTGTTGATTTATATTGATACGAATTTACATTATTTTATATGTACTTTGTATATATATTTTTATACGCATTTACATTATTTAATATTTATTTTGAATATATATTTTTATACAAATTCATGGTATTTTATGTGTATTTGTATATATTTTCATATAAATTTACATTATTTTATGTGTATTTTGTACATATATATCATTACAAATTTAACTTATTTTATGTATATTTTGTATGTGTATTTTGTATATTTATATTTATACAAATACACATTCTTTTATTGGTATTTTGTTTATTTATTTTGATTCAATTTACATTATTTTATGTATTTTGTATACATTTTATACGTATTTACTTAATTTTATGTGTATTTTGTATATATATTTTATAGAAATCTACGTTATCTTATGTGTATTCGTATATATATTTTGAACAAATTTACATTGTTTTATATGTATTTTTGCATATCTCTTTCAATACAAGTTTACCTTATTGTATATGCATTTTGTATATTTATTTCAATACAAATTTAAATATTTTATGTGTATTCCTACAAATATACGTTCTTTTATCGGAATTTTTTTTATTTATTTTGATACTAATTTTCATTTTATTGGTGTATTTGATATATATATTTTTATACTTATTTACATATTTTTATATGTATTTTGAATATATATTTTCATAGAAATTTACTCTATATGTATATGTATAGAAAATACACATGAAATAATCTAAACTCGTATCGAAAAAAATGAACAAAATACCGATAAAATAATGTAATTTTGAATGAAATTATATATAGAAAATACACAAAATAACGTATATACAAATAAATATATACACATGAAATAATTTGAATTTGAATGAAAATATATATAAAAATAAACATAAAATAAGGCAAATTTGTAATGAAATATATATACAAAATACACATAAAATAATGTAGATTTGTTTCAAAATATATATACGAATACACGTAAAATAACGTAGATTTCTATAGAAATATATATACAAAATATACATGAAATGATGTAAATACGTATAAAAATATATATACAAAATACACATTAAATAATGTAAATTCGTGTCAAAATAAATAAGGAAAATATCAATAAGAGAATGTGTATTTGTATGAAAATACATATATAAAATACACATAAAATAACGTAAATTTGTATAAAACTATATATAAAAATACACAAAAATAAATTAAATTTGTGTGATAATCAATATACAAAATACACATAAAATTAGGTAAATTTGTATTGAAATACATATACAAAATACACATAAAATATTGTAAATTTGAATGAAAATATATAAACAAATGCACTTAAATTAACGTAATTTTGAATAAAATATTTACACAAAATACTCATTAAATAATGTAAATATGTATAAAAAATATATATACAAAACACAAATAGAATAATGTAAAATCGTATCAAAAAAAATACACAGAATGTTAATAAAATAATGTAAATTTGTATGAAAACAAAGATGCAAAATAAAAATATAAAAATATATATATAAAACACAGATTAGATAATGTAAATGAGTATAAAAATATGTATACAAAATACCTATGAAATAATCTAAATTCGTATCGAATTAAATTAAGAAAATACAAATAAAATAATGTAATTTTGGATGAAAATATATATAGAAAATACACATAAAATAACCTAAATACAAATACAAATATAAACATAAAATAATTTAAGATTGAATGAGATAAATATACAAAATAAACATAAAATAAGGTAAATTTGTAATGAAATATATGTAAAAATACACATAAAATAATATAAATTTGTATGAAAATATATATACAAATACATATTAAATAACAAGAATTTGTATAAAATTTGTATCAAAATATACGAATACACACAATAAAATAACGTAAATTTTTATGAAAATGTATATTCAAAATACACATAAAATAATTTAAATACGTAGAAAAATATATATACAAAATACACATAAAATAATGTAAATTTGTATGAAAATATATAAACAAATACACATTAAATAATGTAAATATGTATAGAAAAATATATACAAAATACACATAGAATAATGTTAAATCGTATCAAAATAAATAAACAGAATATCAATAAAATAATGTAAATTTGTATGAAAATAAAAATGCAAAATATCCATATAATAACACATATTTGCATAAAAATATATACAAAATACATATAAAATAATTAAATTTGTATTAAAATAAATATACAAAATGCACGTATAATAAAGTAAATTTGTATTGAAATAGATATGCAAAATACACATCAATAATGTAAATTTGTATGAAAATATATCTACGAATACTCATAAAATAGAGTAAATTTGTATGAAAATATACATACAATAATAGATATACAAAATACACATATAACTAGTTAAATTTGTATTTCAATACATGTAGAAAAAAAACATAATATAATGTAAATTTGTATGAAATGAAAACAAATACACATAAAATAACGTATATTTTATAAAATATATATACAAAATACACATAGAATAATGTAAAATCATATCAAAATAAATACACAGAATATCAATAAAATAATGTAAATTTGTATGAAAATAAAAATGCAAAATACCCATAAAATGAAGCATATTTTTATAAAAATACATATACGAAAATAAACATAGAATAATCAAATTTGTATTAAAATTAATATACAAAATGCACATACAATAAGGTAAATTTGTATTGAAAAAATATGCAAAATACACATAAAACAATGTAAATTTGTTTCAAAATACATATACGAATACACATAAAATAACGTAGATTTCTATAGAAATATATATACAAAATACAAATGAAATGATGTAAATGCGTATAAAAATATATATACAAAATACACATTAAATAATGTAAATTTGTGTCAAAATAGATAAACAAAATATCATGAAAAGAATGTTTATTTGTATGAAAATAGATATACAAAATACAAATAAAATAACCTAAATTTGTATAAAACTATATACAAAAATACACAAAAATAATTTAAACTTGTATGAAAATATATATACAAAAAATATATAAAATTAGGTAATTTTGTTTTGAAATACATATACAAAATACACATAAAATAATGTAAATTTTGATGGAAAATATATAAACATATACACTTAAAAATAACGTAAATTTGTATCTGATATATATATATAAAATAAACATTAAATAATGTAAATATGTATAAAAAAATTAGATACAAAACACAAATAGAATAATGTAAAATCGTATCAAAATAAATACACAAAATATTAATAAAATAATGTAAATTTATATGAAAATTAAGATGCAAAATACCCATATAAAAATAAATATTATATATTATAAAAACATATATACGAAAACACATAAAATACCTGATTTTGTATTAAAATAAGTATACAAAATGCACATACAATAAGGTAAATTTGTATTGAAATAGATACGCAAAATACATATAAAACAATGTAAATTTGTTTCAAAATATATAAAGGAATACACATAAAATAACGTAGATTTCTATAAAAATATATATACAAAATACACATATAATTAAGTAAATACGTATAAAAAAATATATACAAAATACACATAAAATAATGTAAACTCGTATCAAAATAAATAAACAAAATACTAATAAAAGAATGTGAGTTTGTATAAATATAAATATACAAAATACAAATAAAATAACGTAAATTTATATAAAACTATATACAAAAATACACAGAAGTAATTAAATTTGTATTAAAATAGATATTCAAAATACACATAAAATAAACAAAATTTGAATTGAAATATATATACAAAATACATAAAATAATGTAAATTTGTATGAGAAAACATATACAAAATACACATAAATATCGCAAATTTCAATAAAAATATATATAATATAATATATTTTTTATACATGTTTAGAATGTTTTATACTATTTTAGGTTATTTTATGTATATTTTGTATATCTATTTTCATACAAATACACATTCTTTTATTGATATTTTGTTTATTTATTTTGACGCGAATTTACACTATTTAATGTGTATTTTGTATATAAATTTTTATACGTATTTACATCATTTCATGTGTATTCTGTATATATATTTCTATAGAAATCTTCGTTATTTTATGTGTATTCTTATATAGATTTTGAAACAAATTTACACTTTTATGTATTTTGCATATTTTTCAATACAAATTTATTTTATATGCATTGTTTATATATTTTTAATACAAATTTAATAATTCTATGTGTGTATTTTGTATATGTATTTATATAAAATATGCTTTATTTCATGGGTATTTTGCATGTTTATTTTCATACAAATTTACATTATTTTATTGATAATCTGCTCATTCATATCGATACGATTTGACATTATTCTATTTGTATTTTGTATATTATTTTCATACAAATTTTCGTTATTTTATGTGTATTTGTTTATATATTTTGAGAAAAATTTACAATATTTCATGGGTATTTTGTATATATATTTCAAAAGAAATTTAACTAGTTTTATGCGTATTTTGTATATCTATTTTCATACAAAATCAAATTATTTCTATGTTTTTTTGTATATATTTTAATACAAATTTTAGTTATGTTATGTGTATTTTGTAAATATTTTCATTCAAATATATATTATTTTATTGGTGTTTTGTTGATTTATATTGATACGATTTTACATTATTTTATATGTACTTTGTATATATATTTTTATACGCATTTACATTATTTAATATTTTTGAATATATATTTTATACAAATTCATGGTATTTATGTGTATTTGTATATATCTTCATATAAATTTACATTATTTTATGTATTTTGTACATATATATCATTACAAATTTAACTTATTTTATGTATATTTTGTATGTGTATTTTGTATATTTATATTTATACAAATACACATTCTTTTATTGGTATTTTGTTTATTTATTTTGATTCGAATTTACATTATTTTATGTGTATTTTGAATACATTTTTATACGTATTTACTTAATTTTATGTATTTTGTATATATTTTATAGAAATCTACGTTATCTTATGTGTATTCATATATATATTTTGAACAAATTTACATTGTTTTATGTATTTTTGCATATCTCTTTCAATACAAGTTTACCTTATTGTATGTGCATTTTGTATATTTATTTCAATACAAATTTAAATATTTTATGTGTATTCCTACAAATATACGTTCTTTTATCGGAATTTTTTTATTTATTTTGATACGAATTTTCATTTTTTTGGTGTATTTGATATATATATTTTTATACTTATTTACATATTTTTATATGTATTTTGAATATATATTTTCATAGAAATTTACTCTATATGTATATGTATAGAAAATACACATGAAATAATCTAAACTCGTATCGAAAAAAATGAACAAAATACCGATAAAATAATGTAATTTTGAATGAAATTATGTATAGAAAATACACAAAATAACGTATATACAAATAAATATATACACATGAAATAATTTGAATTTGAATGAAAATATATATAAAAATAAACATAAAATAAGGCAAATTTGTAATGAAATATATATACAAAATACACATAAAATAATGGTAGATTTGTTTCAAAATATATATACGAATACACGTAAAATAACGTAGATTTCTATAGAAATATATATACAAAATATACATGAAATGATGTAAATACGTATAAAAATATATATACAAAATACACATTAAATAATGTAAATTCGTGTCAAAATAAATAAGGAAAATATCAATAAGAGAATGTGTATTTGTATGAAAATACATATATAAAATACACATAAAATAACGTAAATTTGTATAAAACTATATATAAAAATCCACAAAAATAAATTAAATTTGTATGAAAATCAATATACAAAATACACATAAAATTAGGTAAATTTGTATTGAAATACATATACAAAATACACATAAAATATTGTAAATTTGAATGAAAATATATAAACAAATGCACTTAAATTAACGTAAATTTGAATAAAATATATACACAAAATACTCATTAAATAATGTAAATATGTATAAAAAATATATATACAAAACACAAATAGAATAATGTAAAATCGTATCAAAAAAAATACACAGAATGTTAATAAAATAATGTAAATTTGTATGAAAACAAAGATGCAAAATAAAAATATAAAAATATATATATAAAACACAGATTAGATAATGTAAATGAGTATAAAAATATGTATACAAAATACCTATGAAATAATCTAAATTCGTATCGAATTAAATTAAGAAAATACAAATAAAATAATGTAATTTTGGATGAAAATATATATAGAAAATACACATAAAATAACCTAAATACAAATACAAATATAAACATAAAATAATTTAAGATTGAATGAGATAAATATACAAAATAAACATAAAATAAGGTAAATTTGTAATGAAATATATGTAAAAATACACATAAAATAATATAAATTTGTATGAAAATATATATACAAATACACATTAAATAACAAGAATTTGTATAAAATTTGTACCAAATATACGAATACACACAATAAAATAACGTAAATTTTTATGAAAATGTATATTCAAAATACACATAAAATAATTTAAATACGTAGAAAAATATATATACAAAATACACATAAAATAATGTAAATTTGTATGAAAATATATAAACAAATACACATTAAATAATGTAAATATGTATAGAAAAATATATACAAAATACACATAGAATAATGTTAAATCGTATCAAAATAAATAAACAGAATATCAATAAAATAATGTAAATTTGTATGAAAATAA
This sequence comes from Eriocheir sinensis, assembly GCF_024679095.1. Lineage (NCBI taxonomy): Eukaryota > Metazoa > Arthropoda > Malacostraca > Decapoda > Varunidae > Eriocheir > Eriocheir sinensis. The sequence continues at coordinate 135,891 of NW_026111985.1, forward strand.
AAATGCAAAATATCCATATAATAACACATATTTGCATAAAAATATATATACAAAAATACATATAAAATAATTAAATTTGTATTAAAATAAATATACAAAATGCACGTATAATAAAGTAAATTTGTATTGAAATAGATATGCAAAATACACATCAATAATGTAAATTTGTATGAAAATATATCTACGAATACTCATAAAATAGAGTAAATTTCTATGAAAATATACATACAAAAATAGATATACAAAATACACATATAACTAGTTAAATTTGTATTTCAATACATGTAGAAAAAAAACATAATATAATGTAAATTTGTATGAAATGAAAACAAATACACATAAAATAACGTATATTTTATAAAATATATATACAAAATACACATAGAATAATGTAAAATCATATCAAAATAAATACACAGAATATCAATAAAATAATGTAAATTTGTATGAAAATAAAAATGCAAAATACCCATAAAATGAAGCATATTTTTATAAAAATACATATACGAAAATAAACATAGAATAATCAAATTTGTATTAAAATTAATATACAAAATGCACATACAATAAGGTAAATTTGTATTGAAAAAATATGCAAAATACACATAAAACAATGTAAATTTGTTTCAAAATACATATACGAATACACATAAAATAACGTAGATTTCTATAGAAATATATATACAAAATACACATGAAATGATGTAAATGCGTATAAAAATATATATACAAAATACACATTAAATAATGTAAATTCGTGTCAAAATAGATAAACAAAATATCATGAAAAGAATGTTTATTTGTATGAAAATAGATATACAAAATACAAATAAAATAACCTAGATTTGTATAAAACTATATACAAAAATACACAAAAATAATTTAAACTTGTATGAAAATATATATACAAAAAATAGATAAAATTAGGTAATTTTGTTTTGAAATACATATACAAAATACACATAAAATAATGTAAATTTTGATGGAAAATATATAAACATATACACTTAAAAATAACGTAAATTTGTATCTGATATATATATACAAATAAACATTAAATAATGTAAATATGTATAAAAATATTAGATACAAAACACAAATAGAATAATGTAAAATCGTATCAAAATAAATACACAAAATATTAATAAAATAATGTAAATTTATATGAAAATTAAGATGCAAAATACCCATATAAAAATAAATATTATATATTATAAAAACATATATACGAAAACACATAAAATACCTGATTTTGTATTAAAATAAGTATACAAAATGCACATACAATAAGGTAAATTTGTATTGAAATAGATACGCAAAATACATATAAAACAATGTAAATTTGTTTCAAAATATATAAAGGAATACACATAAAATAACGTAGATTTCTATAAAAATATATATACAAAATACACATATAATTAAGTAAATACGTATAAAAAATATATACAAAATACACATAAAATAATGTAAACTCGTATCAAAATAAATAAACAAAATACTAATAAAAGAATGTGAGTTTGTATAAATATAAATATACAAAATACACATAAAATAACGTAAATTTATATAAAACTATATACAAAAATACACAGAAGTAATTAAATTTGTATTAAAATAGATATTCAAAATACACATAAAATAAACTAAATTTGAATTGAAATATATATACAAAATACATAAAATAATGTAAATTTGTATCAAAATACTTATAAAAATACACATATAATAATGTAAATTTGTATAAAAATATATAAACAAAATACACATCAAATAATATAAATACGTATAAAAAATATGTTCAAAATACACAAATAATCATGTAATTCGTATCAAAATAAATAGACAAAATACCAATAAAATAATGTAAATTTGTATGAGAAAACATATACAAAATACACATAAATAACGCAAATTTCAATAAAAATATATATAATATAATATAATTTTATACATATCTAAAATATTTAATGTATATTTTGTATATATATTTTATCCAAATTTACGTTATTTTATGTGTATTTGTATATATATTTTCATACAAATTTACATTATTTTATGTGAGTTTTGTATATGCATTTCAATACAAATTTGCCTAACTTTATGTGTATTTTGCATATCTATTTTCAAACAAATTTAAATTATTTTTGTGTATTTTTGTATTTTTTTTATACAAATTTTAGTTATTTTATTTGTATTTTGTATATATATTTTCCTACATATATACATTCTTTTATTGGAATTTTGTGTATTTATTTTTTTACGAATTTACATTATTTTGTGTGTATTTTGTATACAAATTATGAACTTTACATTTCTGCCCGAAATCGTGCCAAATCTATTCTCCGACTAACCAAAAATTCTTTCATTAATAGAAAATGTCAAAACCTTGCTTTCTCTAACTCTTCCCGTGACTTCTGGCATCTAGCCAAAAACATCTCCTCCAACTTCACTTCTTCATCTTTCCCTCCACTCCTCAGTCCTGACGGCAACACTGCCGTCTCATCTATCTCTAAGGCTGAACTGTTCTCTCAAACTTTTTCTAAAAACTCCACTCTGGACGATTCTGGGCATATTCCTCCTTCTCATCCCCCCTCTGACTCCTTTATGCCTGTTATAAAGATTCTTCAAAATGATGTTTTTCTATGCCCTCTGGCCTCAATCCTCAGAAGGCTTATGGACCTGATGGAGTGCCTCCTATTGTCCTTAAAAACTGTGCCTCCGTGCTGTCACCCTGCCTGGTCAAACTCTTTCGCCTCTGCCTGTCAACATCTACCTTTCCTTCTTGCTGGAAGTATGCCTTCATACAGCCTGTACCTAAGAAGGGTGACCGCTCCAATCCCTCAAACTACCGTCCTATTGCTTTACTTTCTTGTCTATCTAAAGCTTTTGAATCAATCCTTAACCGGAAGATTCAAAAGCACCTTTCCACTTCTGACCTTCTATCTGATCGCCAGTATGGGTTCCGCAAGGGGAGTTCTACTGGTGATCTCCTAGCCTTCTTAACTGACTCTTGGTCATCCTCTCTTAGCCGTTTCGGTGAAACTGTTATTGCGCTGAACATATCAAAAGCTTTTGATAGGGTCTGGCACAAATCTTTGCTTTCTAAACTACCCTCCTACGGTTTCTATCCTTCTCTCTGTACCTTTATCTCCAGTTTCCTTTCTGACCGTTCTATTTCTGCCGTGGTAGACGGTCACTGTTCTTCCCCTAAATCTATTAACAGTGGTGTCCCACAGGGTTCTGTCCTATCTCCCACTCTTTTTCTGTTGTTCATTGATGATCTTCTTTCCAAAACGAACTGTCCTATCCATTCCTACGCCGATGATTCCACTCTGCATTACTCAACTTCTTTCAATACAAGACCCACCCTTCAGGAACTTAACGACTCAAGGCTGGAGGCTGCAGAACGCTTAGCCTCAGACCTTACTATTATTTCCGATTGGGGCAAGAAGAACCTGGTGTCCTTCAACGCCTCAAAAACACAGTTTCTCCACCTATCCACTCGACACAATCTTCCAAACAAATATCCCCTATTCTTTGACAACACTCAGCTATCACCTTCCTCAACACTAAACATCCTCGGTCTATCCTTAACTCAAAATCTCAACTGGAAACTTCATATCTCATCTCTTACTAAATCAGCTTCCTCGAGGCTGGGCGTTCTGTACCGTCTCCGCCAGTTCTTCTCCCCTGCACAGTTGCTGTCCATATACAGGGGCCTTGTCCGCCCTCGTATGGAGTATGCATCTCATGTGTGGGGGGGCTCCACTCACACAGCTCTTCTAGACAGAGTGGAGGCTAAGGCTCTTCGTCTCATCAGCTCTCCTCCTCATACTGATAGTCTTCTACCTCTTAAATTCCGCCGCAATGTTGCCTCTCTTTCTATCTTCTATCGATATTTCCACGCTGACTGCTCTTCTGAACTTGCTAACTGCATGCCTCCCCCCCTCCCGCGGCCCCGCTGCACTCGACTTTCTACTCATGCTCATCCCTTTACTGTCCAAACCCCTTATGCAAGAGTTAACCAGCATCTTCACTCTTTCATCCCTCACGCTGGTAAACTCTGGAACAATCTTCCTTCATCTGTATTTCCTCCTGCCTACGACTTGAACTCTTTCAAGAAGAGGGTATCAGGACACCTCTCCACCCGAAACTGACCTATCTTTCGGCCACCTCTTTGGACTCTTTTTTTAGGAGCAGTGAGTAGCGGGCTTTTTTTTATTAATGTTTACTTTTTTTTTGTGCCCCTGAACTGTCTCCTTTGCTGTAAAAAAAAAAAAAAAAAAAAAATACATATTTTCTACGTATTTAAATTATTTTATATGTATTTTATATATACATTTTCATAAAAATTTACGTTATTTTATTGTGTGTATTCGTATATAATTTTATTCAAATTTTATTCAAATTCATGTTACTTTATGTGTATTTCTATATATTTTCATACAAATTTAAATAATTTTATGTGTATTTTTACACATATTTCATTACAAATTTACCTTATTTTATGTTTATATTGTATATTTATTTTATTCAGTTTTAAATTATTTATTGTGTATATTTGTATTTGTATTTAGGTTATTTTTGTGTGTTTTCTATATATATTTTCATCTAAAATTACATTATTTTATTGGTATTTTCTTAATTTAACTCGATACGAATTCAGATTATTTCATAGGTATATTGTATACATATTTTTATGCTCATTTACATTATCTAATGTGTGTTTTGTATATATTTTTTTATCCAAATTAATTTTATGTGCATTTTTGTACATATATTTTTAGAGAAATTTGCGTTATTTTATGTGTATTTTGTATATGTTTTTTCATACAAATATACATTTTTTTATTGTTTTTTTGTTTATTTATTTTGATACGAATTACATGGTTATATGTGTATTTTGTACATATTTTTTATACGTATTTAATTACTTAATGTGTATTTTGTTTATATATTTTTAAACAAATTTACGTTATTATATGTGTATTTGTTAAAAATATTTCGATACAAATTTACTTTATTTTATGTATTTTGTATATATATTTTACGTTATTTTTTCAAATTTAGCTTATTTTGTGTGTATTTTGTATATCTATTTTCATACAAATTTAATTACTTCCGTGTATTTTTGTATATAGTTTTATATAAATTTTTGTTATTTTATGTGCATTTTGTATATTTATATTTATACAAATACACATTCTTTTATTGGTATTTTGTTTATTTATATTTATACGAATTTACATTATTTTATGTGTATTTTGTATACATTTTTTATACGTATTTACTTAATTTTATGTGTATTTTTTATATATATTTTTATAGAAATCTTCGTTATTTTATGTGTATTCGTATAATTATATATTTTGAAACAAATTTACATTGTTTTATTTGAATTTTGCATATCTATTTCAATACAAATTTACCTTAATGTATATGCATTTTGTATATTTATTTTGATACAAATTCAAATATTTTTTGTGTATTTTGGTATATATAATTTTATAAAAAAAAGCGTTGTTTTATTGGTATTTTGCATCATAATTTTCATATAAATTTACATTATTTTATTGATATTCTGTGTATATATTTTGATACGATTTTATATTATTCTATTTGTGTTTTCTATATATTTTTTTTATACATATTTACATTATTTAATGTGTATTTTGTATATATATTTTATACAAATTTACGTTATTTTAAATGTATTTGTTTTATATTTTCATTCAAATTTACATTATTTTAAGTGTCTTTTGTATATGTATTTCAATACAAATTTACCTAATTTTATGTGTATTTTGTATATTTATTTTCATTCATATTTAAATTATTTTTGTGTACTTTTGTATATAGTTTTATACATATTTATGTTATTTTATGTATATTTTCTATATCTATTTTCATACAAATACACATTCTTTTATTGATATTTTGTTTATTTATTTTGACGCGAATTTACATTATTTAATGTGTATTTTGTATATATATTTTTAAACGTATTTACATCATTTCATGTGTATTTTGTATAGTTTTAAACAAATTTACATTATTTAATGTGTATTTTATATATTTATATTTATACAAATACACATTCTTTTATTGGTATTTTGTTTATTTATTTTGATACGAAATTACATTATTTTATATGTATTTTGTATACATTTTTTTATACGTATTTACTTAATTTTATGTGTATTTTGTACATATATTTTTATAGAAATCTACCTTATTTCATGTGTATTCGTATATATATTTTGAAACAAATTTACATTGTTTATATGTATTTTGCATATCTATTTTTGTGTATTGTGTATTTATTTTTGTTATACATAGAATAATGTAAAATCGTATCAAAATAAGTACACAGAATATCAATAAAATTATTTAAATTTGTATGAAAATAAAGATGCAAAATACCCATAAGATAAAGCATTTTTTTTTTTAAATACATATACAAAAATACAAATAGAATAATTAAATTAATATACAAAATGCACACATACAATAAGGTAGATTTGTATTGAAAAAAAAACGCAAAATACAAATAAAACAGTGTACATTTGTTTCAAAATATATATACGAATACACAAAAAATAACGTAGATTTCTATAGAAATATATATACAAAATACACATGAATTTATGTAAATACGTAAAAAATATATATATTTTTATTCAAATTTTCGTAATCTTATAAAAATACATATACCAAAATACACATAAAATATTTAAATTTGCATTGAAATAAATATACAAAATGCACATACAATAAGGTAAACTTGTATTGAAAGAGATATGCAAAAATACATACAAAACAATGTAAATTTGTTTCAAAATATATATACGAATTCAAATAAAAAAACGTAGATTTCTATAAAAATATATATACAAAATGCACAAAAAATTAAGTAAATACGTATAAAAAAATGTATACAAAATACACATAAAATAATGGAAATTCGAATTAAAATAAATAAACAAAATACCAATAAAAGAATGTGTATTTGGATAAATATAAATATACAAAATACACATACAAAATAAACATAAAATAAGGTAGATTTGAAATAAAATATATGTACAAAATACACAAAAAATAATGTAAATTTATATGAAAATATATATACAAATACACATAAAATACCACGAATTTGTATAAAAATAAATATTCAAAATAAATATTAAATAATGTAAAAGCGTATAAAAATATATATACAAAGTACATATAAAATAATGTAAATTCGTATCAATATAAATAAACAAAACACCAATAAAATAATATATATCTGAATGAAAATAAATTTACAAAATACTCATAACATTACTAAAATATGTATTAAAATATATACAAAAATACAAAGAAATAATTTGAGTTTGTATGAAAATATATATACAAAATACACATAAAAGTAGGTAAATTTCTTTTGAAATGTATATACAAAATACCCATAAAATATTGTAAATTTGTGTCAAAATATATAAACAAATACACATAAAATAACGTAAATTTGTATGAAAAATATATACAAAATACACATAGAATAATGTCAATTCGTATCAAAATGAATGAGCAGAATATCAATAAAATAATGTAAATTTGAATGAAAATAAAGATGCAAAATGCCCCAAAAATAAAGGATATGTTTATAAAAATACAGATACAAAAATACACATCGAATAATTAAATTTGTATTAAAATTAATATACAAAATGCGTATATAATAAGGTAAATTTGTATTGAAAAAATATGCAACATACACGTTTACTCATACAAATTTATATTATTTTATTGGTATTTTGTTTATTTATTTTGATACGAATTACATGATTATATGTGTATTTTGTACATATTTTTTTATATGTATTTACATTATTTAATGTGTATTTTGTTTATATATTTTCATACAAATTTACGTTATTATATGTGTATTTGAATAAATATTTTGATACAAATTTACTTTATTTCATGTATTTTGTATATATATTTCAATTCAAATTTAGCTTATTTTGTGTGTATTTTGTATATATTTTCATACAAATTTAATTACTTCTGTGTATTTTTGTATATAGTGTTATATAAATATACGTTATTTTATGTGTATTTTGTATATTTATATTTATACAAATACACATTCTTTTATTGTTATTTTGTTTATTTATTTTGATACGAATTTACATTATTTTATGTGTATTTTGTATACATTTTTTTATACGTATTTACTTCATTTTATGTGTATTTTGTATATATATTTTTATAGAAATCTACGTTATTTTAAGTGTATTCGTATATATATTTTGAAACAAATTTACATTGTTTTATATGTATTTTGCATATCTATTTCAATACAAATTTACCTTATTGTATGTGTTTTTTGTATATTTATTTAAATACAAATTAAATTTTTTGATGTGTATTTTGGTATATATATTTTTATAAATAAAAAAATGCGTTATTTTATGGGTATTTTGCTTCTTTATTTTCATACAAATTTACATTATTTTATTAATATTCTGTGTATTTATTTTGATACGATTTTACATTACTCTATTTGTGTTTTGTACATATTTTTTTTATACAAATTTACGTTATTTTAAGTGTATTTGTTTATGTATTTTCATTCAAATTTACATTATTTTATGTGTATTTTGTATATGTATTTCAATACAAATTTACCTAATTTTATATGTTTTTGTATATTTATTTTCATACAAGTTTAAATTATTTTTGTGTATTTTTGTTTATAGTTTTATACAAATTTAGGTTATTTTATGAGTATTTTGTATATCTATTTTCATGCAAATACACATTCTTTTCATGATATTTTGTTTATTTATTTTGACACGAATTAACATTATTTATTGTGTATTTTGTATATATATTTTTATACGTATTTGCATTATTTCAAGTGTATTTTGTATATATATTTCTATAGAAATGTGCGTTATTTTACGTGTATTCGTATATATATTTTGAAACAAATTTACATTGTTTTATGTATTTTGCATATTTTTTCAATACAAATTTACCATATTGTATGTGCATTTTGTATATTAATTTCAATAAAAATTTGATTAATCTATGTTATGCTTTATTTTATGGGTATTTTGCATCTTTATTTTTATACAAATTTACATTATTTTATTGATATTCTGTGTATTTATTTTGATATGATTTTACATTATTCTATGTGTATTCTGTATATATATTTTATATAAAATTTATTTGTTTTCATTTCATACAAATCTACATTATTTTATGTGTTTTTTGTACATGTATTTAAATACAAATTTAACTAGTTATATGTGTATTTTGTATATCTATTTTGTATGTATATTTTCATAGAAATTTACTCTATTTTATGAGTATTCTTATTTATATTTTGATTCAAATTTACATTGTTTTATGTGTATTTTGCATATCTATTTCAATACAAATTTACTTTATTGTACGTGCATTTTGTATATTTATTTTAATACAAATTTAATTATTTTATATGTATTTTTGTATATATATTTTTATGCAAATATGCGTTATTATAAGGATATTTTGCATCTTTATTTTCATACAATTTTACATTATTTTATTGATATTCTCTTTATTTATTTTGATACGAATTAACATTATTCTATGTTTTTTTTGTATATATTTTTTTTATACATATTTACATTATTTAATGCTCATTTTGTATATATATTTTATCCAAATTTACATTATTTTATGTGTATTTGTTTATATATTTTCATACATATTTACATTATTTTATGTGTTTTTTGTATATATATTTTTCTACGTATTTAAATTATTTTATGTGTATTTTGTATATACTTTTTCATAAAAAAATACGTTATTTTATTGTGTGTATAAGTATATATTTTGAAACAAATTTTATGCAAATTCATGTTATTTAATGTGTATTTGAATATATATTTTCATACAAATTTATATTATTTTATGTGTTTCATACAAATTTATATTATTTTATGTGTATTCTTACATATATTTTATTACAAATTTACCTTATTTTATGTTTATTTTGTATATATATTTCATTCAATTTTAAATTATTTAATGTGTATATTTGTATTTGTATTTAGGTTAGTTTATGTGTTTTCTATATATATTTTCATCCAAAATTACATTATTTTATTGTTATTTTCTTAATTTAACTCGATACGAATTTAGATTATTTCATAGGTATATTGTATACATATTTTTATACTCATTTACATTATCTAATGTGTGTTTTGTATATATTTTTTTATGCAAACTAATTTTATGTGCATTATTGTACATATATTTTTATAGAAACATAAAACGTTATTTTATGTGTATTTTGTATATGTTTTCTCATACAAATTTACATTATTTAATTAGTTTTTTGTTTATTTATTTTGATACGAATGACTTGATTATTTGTGTATTTTGTAAATATTTTTTTGTACGTATTTACATTACTTAATGTGTATTTTGTTTATATAATTTTTTTACAAATTTACGTTATTATATGTGTATTTGTTAAAAATATTTTATGTATTTTGTGTATATATTTCAATTCAAATTTAGCTTATTTTGTGTGTATTTTGTATATCTATTTTCATACAAATTTAATTACTTCTGTGTATTTTTGTATATAGTTTTATACAAATTTACGTTATTTATGTGCATTTTGTTTCTTTATATTTAAACAAATACATTCTCTTATTGGTATTTTGTTTATTTATATTTATGAATTTACATTATTTTATGTATTTTATATATTTTATATATATATATATATATATATATATATATATATATATATATATATATATATATATATATATATATATATATATATATATATATATATATATATATATATATATATATATATATATATATATATATATATATATATATATATATATATATATATATATATATATATATATATATATATATATATATATATATATATATATATATATATATATTTTGAAACAGATTTACATTGTTTTATATGTATTTTGCATATCTATTTCAATACAAATTTACCTTATTGTATGTGCATTTTGTATATTAATTTGGTATATATAATTTTATAAAAAAATGCGTTATTTTATAGGTATTTTACATCTTAGTTTTCATACAAATGTACATTACTGTATTAACATTCTGTGTATATATTTTGATACGATTTTATATTATACTGTTTGTGTTTTGTATATATTTTTTTATATATATTTTCATTATTTAATGAGAATTTTTTTTTATATATTTTATACAAATTAACGTTATTTTAAGTGTATTTGTTTATATAATTTCATTCAAATTTACATTATTTTAAGTGTATTTTGTATATGTATTTCAATACAAATTTACCTAATTTTATGTGTATTTTGTATATTTATTTTCATACAAATTTAAATTATTTTTGTGTTTTTTTGTATATACATATAGAGTAAATTTCTATGAAAATATATATTCAAAATACATACAAAATTATGTAAATAAGAATAAAAAATATATATATCAAATACACCTAAAAAAATGAAAATTCCTATCAAAATAAATAAACAAAATTCCGATAAAAGAACGTATATTTGTAGGAATTAAATATACAAAATACACATAAAATTACGAAAATTTGAATAAAAATAAATACAAAAAAACAAAAAAGTAAATTTCAATTTGTATGAAAATAGATATATAAAATACACATATAATTAGTTAAATTTGTATTTAAATACATGTACAAAATACACATAAAATAATGTAAATTTGTATGAGATGAAAACAAATTCACATAAAATAACGTACATTTGTATAAAATAGATATACAAAATATACATAGAATAATGTAAAATCGTATCAAAATAAATACACAGAATATCAATAAAATAATGTAATTTTGTATGAAAATACAGATGCAAAATACCCATAAAATAAAGCATATTATTTTTAAAATACATATACAAGAATACACATAGAATAATTAAATTTGTATTAAAATTAATATACAAAATGCACGTACAATAAGGTAAATTTGAAATGAAAAAATATTTGTTTCAAAATATATATACGAATACACATGAAATAACGTATATTTCTATAGAAATATATATACAAAATACACATGAAATGACGTAAATACGTATAAAAATATATATTCACAATACACATTAAATAATGTAAATTCGCATCAAAATAAATAAACAAAATATCAATAAAAGAATGTGTATTTGTATGAAAAAAAAATACAAAATACACATAAAATATTGTAAATTTTTATAAAACTCAATTCAAAAAATACACAAAAATAATCTATATTTGTATAAAAATATATATACAAAATACACATCAAACTAGTTAAATTTCTATTGAAATACATATACAAAATACACATAAAATAATGTAAATTTGAATGAAAATATATAAACAAATACACTTAAAATAACATAAATTTGTATGAAATATATATAGAAAATACACATTAAATAATGTAATTATGTATAAAATAATATATACAAAACACAAATAGAATAATGTAAAATAGTATCAAAATAAATACACAGAATATTAATAAAATAATGTATTGTATGAAAATAAAGATGCAAAATACCCATAAAACAACGCATTTTTTATGAAAATATATATACCAAAATACACATAAAATATTTAAATTTGTATTACAATAAATATACAAAATGCACATACAATAAGGTAAATTTGTATTGAAATAGATATGCAAAATACACATAAAACAATGTAAATTTGTTTCAAAATATATATACGAATACACATAAAATAACGTAGATTTCTATAAAAATATATATACAAAGTACACATAAAATGATTTAAATACGTATAAGAAAATGTATTCAAAATACACATAAAATAATATAAATTCGTATCAAAATAAATAAACTAAATGCCAATAAAAGAATGTTTACTTGTATAAATAAAAATATACAAAATACACATAAAATAACGTAAAATTGTATAAAACTATATTCAAAAATAAACAAAAATAATTAAATTTGTATGAAAATAGATATACAAAAGACACATAAAATAAGCTAAATTTGAATTGAAATAAATATAGAAAATGCATAAAATAATGTAAATTTGTATCAAAATATATATTCAAATACACATATAATAACGTAAATTTGTATAAAAATATATAAACAAAATACACATTAAATAATGTAAATACGTATAAAAGATATGTACGTAATGTAAAAATTTATAAAATTAAAGATGCAAAATACACATAAAATAACTCATATTTAAAAAATATATATATATAAAAATACACATAAAATAATTGAATTTGTATTAAAATAAATATACAAAATACAAATACAATAAGGTAGATTTTTATTGAAATAGATATGCAAAAAACACATAAAATAATGAAATTTTTTATCAAAATTGATATGAATACACACTATAAAATTACGTAAATTTTTATGAAAATATATATACAAAATACACATAAATAATGTAAATACATAGAAAAACATATATACAAAATACACATAAAATAATGTAAACTCGTATCAAAGTAAATAAACAAAATTTCCTCTAAAAGAATGTATATTTGTAGGAAAATATATATACAAAATACAAATAAAATAACAAAAATTTGTATAAAAATATATACAAAAATACACAAAAATAATTTAAATTTGTTTGAAAATAGATATGCAAAATACACATGAAATTAGGCAAATTTTTATTGAAATACATATACAAAATACACATAAAATAATGTAAATTTGTATGAAAATATATAAACAAATACACATAAGATAACGTAAATTTCCATAAAATATATGCACAAAATAAATAAACAGACTATCAATAAAATAATGTAAATTTGTATGAAAATAAAGATGCAAAATACCCATATAATAACGCATATTTGTTTAAAAATATATATACAAAAATACATATAAAATAATTAAATTTGTATCAAAATAAATATACAAAAGGCACATACAATAAAGAAAACTTCTATTGAAATAGATATGCGAAATACACATAAATAATGTAAATTTGTATCAAAATATATATACGAATACACATAAAATAGAGTAAATTTCTATGAAAATATATATTCAAAATACATATAAAATTATGTAAATAAGTATAAAAATATATATATCACATACACCTAAAATAATGAAAATTCGTATCAAAATAAATAAACAAAATTCCGATAAAAGAACGTATATTTGTAGGAAAATAAATATAAAATACACATAAAAATACGAAAATTTAAATAAAAATATATACTAAAATACACAAAATTAATTTCGATTTGTATGAAAATAGATATACATAATACACATATAATTAGTTAAATTTGCATTTAAATACATGTACAAAATACACATGAAATAATGTAAATTTGTATGAAGTGAAAACAAATTCACATAAAATAACGTTCATTTGTATGAAATATATATACAAAATATACATAGAATAATGTAAAATCGTATCAAAATAAATACACAGAATATCAATAAAATAATGTAAATTTGTATGAAAATAAAGATGCAAAATACTCATAACATAAAGCATTTTTTTATGAAAATACATATACAAAAATACACATAGAATAATTAAATTTGTATTATTTTATATGTACTTTGTATATATATTTTTATACGCATTTACATTATTTAACATTTATTTTGAATATATAATTTTATACAAATTCATGGTATTTTATGTGTATTTGTATATATATTTTCATATAAATTTACATTATTTTATGTGTATTTTGTACATATATTTCATTACAAATTTACCTTATTTTATGTTTATTTTGTATGTGTATTTTGTACATTTATATTTATACAAATACACATTCTTTTATTGGTATTTTCTTTATTTATTTTGATTCGAATTTACATTATTTTATGTGTATTTTGTTTACATTTTTTTATACGTATTTACTTAATTTTATGTGTATTTTCTATATATATTTTTATAGAAATCTACGTTATTTTATGTGTATTCGTATATATATTTTGAAACAAATTTACATTGTTTTATATGTATTTTTGCATATTAAATAATATATATGTATATTTATTTTAATACAAATTCAAATATTTTATGTGTATTTTGGAATCAATAATTTTATAAAAGATGTGTTATTTTATAGGTATTTTGCATCTTAATTTTCATACAAATTTACATTATTTTATTAATATTCTGTATATATATTTTGATACGATTTTACATTATTCTATTTGTGTTTTGTATATATTTTTTTATACATATTTACATTATTTAATGTGTATTTTGTATGTATATTTCATACAAATTTACGTTATTATATGTGTATTTGTTTATATATTTTCTTTCAAATTTACATTATTTTATGTGTATTTTGTATATGTATTTCAATACAAATTAACCTAATTTTATGTGTATTTTGTATATTTCTTTTCAAACAAATTTAAATTATTTTTGTGTATTTTTGTATATAGTTTTATACAAATTTAGGTTATTTTACGTACGCATTTACATTATTTAATGTGTGTTTTGTATATATATTTTTATCCAAAGTTACTTTATTTTACGCTCATTTTTCGACATATTTTTATAGAAATTAGCGTTATTTTATATGTATTTGTATATGTTTTCTCATACAAATTTACATTATTTTATTGACATTTTGTTTATTTAGTTTGATACGAATTACATGATTATATGTGTATTTTGTACTTATTTTTTATACGTATTTACATTACTTAATGTGTATTTTGTTTATATATTTTTAAACAAATTTACGTTATTATATGTATTTTTATAAATATTTTGATACAAATTTACATTATTTTATGTATTTTGTATATACATTTCAATTCAAATTTAGCTTATTTTATCTGTATTTTGTATATCTATTTTCATACGAATTTAATTACTTCTCTGTATTTTTGTATATAGTTTTATACAAATTTACGTTATTTTATGTGTATTTTGTATATTTATATTTATAGAAATACACATTCTTTTATTGGTATTTTGTTTATTTATTTTGATACGAATTTACATTATTCTATGTGTATTTTGTATACATTTTCTTATACGTATTTACTTAATTTTATGTGTATTTTGTATATTTATTTTAATACAAATTCATTTTTTCATGTGTATTTTGGTATATATATTTTTATAAAAAAATGCGTTATTTAATGGGTATTTTGCATCTTTATTTTCATACAAATTTACATTGTTTTATTAATATTCTGTGTATTTATTTTGATACGATTTTACATTATTCTATAGGTTTTTGTATATATTTTTTTATACATATTTACATTATTTAATGTGTATTTTGTATATTTTAAAACAAATTTACGTTATTTTATGCGCATCTGTTAAAATATTTTGATACAAATTTACATTATTTTATGTATTTTGTATATATATTTCAATACTAATTTAGTTTATTTTATGTATATTTTGTATATTTATTTTCATTCGTATCAAAATAAATAAACAAAATAGCAATAAAATAATGTAAATTTGTATGAGAAAACATATACAAATACACATTAAATAACGCAAATTTCTAAAAAAATATATGTACAAAAATGCACAAAAAATAAAGTAAATTTGCATAAAAATACATATACAAAACACACATTAAATAATGTAAATGCGTACATAAAATAACTTAAATTTGTATAAAACTATATACAAAAATACACAAAAATATTTAAAATTTGTATGAAAAGAAATATACAAAATACACATAAAACTAGGTAAATTTGTATTGAAATACATATACAAAATACACATAAAATAATGTAAATTTGAATGAAAATATATAAACAAATACACTTAAAATAACGTAAATTTGTATAAAATATATATGCAAGATACACATTAAATAATGTAAATGTGTATAAAAAAATATATACAAAAAATAAATAGAATAATGTAAAATCCTATCAATATAAATACACAGAATATCAATAAAATAATGTAAATTTGTATGAAAAGAAAGATGCAAAATTCCCATAAAATAGCGCAATTTTTTATAAAATTATATATAACAAAATACACATAAAATATTTAAATTTTTATTGAAATAAATATACAAATTGCATATACAGTAAGGTAAATATGTATTGAAAGAGATATTCAAAAATACATATCAAACAAAGTAAATTTGTTTCAAAATATATATACGAATACACATAAAATAACATAGATTTCTATAGAAATATATATACAAAATACACATGAAATTATGTAAATACGTAAAAAAATATATATACAAAATACATATCTTGGTAAATTCGTGTCAAAATAAATAAACAAAATATCATGAAAAGAATGTGTATTTGTATGAAAATAAATAATAGATAATAAATTTGTATGAAATATATATGCAAGATACACATTAAATAATGTAAATATGTATAAAAAAAAATATATACAAAAAAAAATAGAATAATGTGAAATCGTATCAAAATAAATACACCGAATATTAATACAATAATGTAAATTTGTATGAAAATAAAGATGCAAAATTCCTATCAAATAGCGCATTTCTTATAAAAATATATATACCAAAATACACATAAAATATTGAAATTTGTATTGAAATAAATATACAAAATGCACATACAGTAAGGTAAACTTGTATTGAAAGAGATATGCAAAAATATATATAATACAATGTAAATTTGTTTCAAAATACGAATACACATAAAATAACGTAGATTTCTATATAAATATATATACAAAATACACATAAAATTAAGTAAATACGTATAAAAATAGATATACAAAATACACATAGAATAATGTAAATTTGTTTTAAAAAAATAAACAATATAAATAAAATAATGTAAATTTGTATGAAAATAAAAATGCAAAATACCAATAAAATAAAGCAGATTTTTTATAAAAATACATATACAAAAATACACATAGCATAATTAGATTTGTATTAAAATTAATATACAAAATGCATATAGAATAAGGTAAATTTGTATTAAAAAAATATGCAAAATACACATAAAACAGTGTAAATTTGTTTCAAAATCTATATACGAATACTCATAAATCAACGTAGATTTCTATAGAAATATATATACAAAATACACATCAAATGATGTAAACACGTATAAATATATATATATATATATATATATATATATATATATATATATATATATATATATATATATATATATATATATATATATATATATATATATATATATATATATATATATATATATATATATATATATATATAAAATACACATTAAATAATGTAAATTCGCGTCAAAATATATAAACAAAATATCAATAAAAGAAAGTGTATTTGTATGAAAATAGATATACAATATACACATAAAATCACCTAAATTTGTATAAAACTATATACAAAAATACACAAAAATAATTTTAATTTGTAAGAAAATAAATATACAAAATACACATAAAATTAGGTAAATTTGTATTAAGATACATTTACAAAATATACATAAAATAATGTAAATTTGAATAAAAATATATAAACAAATACACTTAAAATAACGTAAATTTGTATAAAATATATATAAAAAATACACATTAAATAATGTAAATATGTATAAAAAAATATATACAAAACACAAATAGAATAATATAAAATCGTATCAAAATAAATACACAGAATATTAATAAAATAATGTAAATTTGTATGAAAATTAAGATGCAAAATACCCATAAAATAACGTTTTTTATATATAAATATATATACCAAGACACACAAAAAATATTTGAATTTGTATTAAAATAAATATACAAAATGCACATACAATAAGGTAAATTTGTATTGAAATAGATATGCAAAATACATATACAACCATGTAAATTTTTTACAAAATATATATACGAATACACATAAAATAACGTAGATTTCTATGAAAATAAATATACAAAATACACATCAAATGAAGTAAATACGTATAAAAAAAGGTATACAAAATACACATAAAATAATGTAAACTCGTATCAAAATAAATAAACAAAATACTAATAAAAGAATGTGTATTGTATAAATATAAATATACAAAATACAAATAAAATAACGTAAATTTATATAAAACTATATGCAAAAATACAGAAAATTAATTAAATTTGTGTGAAAATAGATATACAAAATACATGTGTATTTTGTATATTTATTTTCATACAAATTGAAATTATTTTGTTTATTTTTTTATATATTTTCAAACAAATTTTCGTTATTTTATGTATTTTATATTTTTTCTACAAATATACGTTCTTTTATCTGAATTTTGTTTATTGAATTTGAAACGAATTTACCTTGTTTTGTATATCTATTTTCATACAACTTAAAATACTTCTGTGTATTTTTGTATATAGTTTTATATAAATTTACGTTATTTTATGTGTATTTTGTATATTTATATTTATACACATACACATTCTTTTATTGGTATTTTGTATATTTACTTTGATGCGAATTTACATTATTTTATGTGTATTTTGTATAAATTTTTTTATACGTATTATGTGTATTTTGTATATATATTTTAATAGAAATCTACGTTATTTTATGTGTATTCGTATATATATTTTGAAACAAATTTTGATTGTTTTACATGTATTTTGCATATCTATTTCAATACAAATGTACCTTATTGTATGTGTTTTTTATATATTTATTTTAATACAAATTAAATTTTTTATGTGTATTTTGGTATATATGGTAAGGTAAATTTGTATTGAAAGAGATATTCAAAAATACATATAAAATAATGTAAATTTGTTTCAAAATATATATACGAATACACATAAAATAACGTAGATTTCTTTTAAAATATATACAAAATACACATAAAATGAAGTAAATACATATAAAAAAATTAATACAAAATACACATAAAAATCGTATCAAAATAAATAAACAAAATACCAGTAAAAGAATTTTTATTTGTATAATTATAAATATACAAAATACACAAAAAATATCGTAAATTTGTATAACACTATATACAAAAATACACAGAAGTAATTAAATTTGTATGAAAATATATATACAAAATACAGCTAAAATAAGCTAAATTTGAATTGAAATGTACATACAAAATACATAAAATAATGTAAATCTGTATCAAAATATTTATACAAATACATATAATAACGTAGATTTGTTTAAAAATATATAAACAAAATACACATTAAGTAATGTAAATACGTATAAAAAATATGTACAAAATACACATATAATCATGTAATTCGTTTTAAAATAAATAAACATCATAGCAATAAAATAATGTAAATTTGTATGAGAAAACATATACAAATAACGCAAATTTCTATAAAAATATATATACAAAAATGCACATAAAATAAAGTAAATTTGCATAAAAATATATGTACAAAACACACTAAATAATGTAAATCTGTACATAAAATAACCTAAATATGTATAAAACTATATACAAAAATACACAAAAATAATTTAAATTTGTTTGAAAAGAAATATACAAAATACACATAAAATTAGGTAAATTTGTATTGAAATACATATACAAAATACACATCAAATAATGTAAATTTGAATGAAAATATATAAACAAATACACTTAATATAACGTAAATTTGTATAAAATATATATGCAAGATACACATTAAATAATGTAAATGTGTATAAAAAAAATATATACAAAAAACAAATAGAATAATGTAAAATCGTATCAAAATAAATACTCAGAATATCAATAAAATAATGTAAATTTGTATGAAAATAAAGATGCAAAATTCCCAAAAATTATCGCATTTTTTATAAAAATATATTTACCAAAATACACATAAAATATTTAAATTTGTATTAAAATAAATATACAAAATGCATATACAGTAAGGTAAGGTATTGAAAGAGATATTCAAAAATACATATAAAACTATGTAAATTTGTTTCAAAATATATATACGAATACATATAAAATAAAGTAGATTTCTATAGAAATATATATACAAAATACATGTGAAATTATGTAAATACGTATAAAAATATATATACAAAATACATATCAAATAATGTAAATTCGTGTCAAAATAAATAAACAAAATATCATGAAAAGAATGTGTATTTGTATGAAAATAGATAATAGATAATAAATTTGTATAAAATATATATGCAAGATACACATTAAATAATGTAAATATGTATAAAAAAAGTATATACAAAAAACAAATAGAATAATGTAACATCGTATCAAAATAAATACACCGAATATTAATAAAATAATGTAAATTTGTATGAAAATAAAGAAGCAAAATTCCCATAAAATAGCGCATTTCTTAAAAAAATATATATACCAAAATACACATAAAATATTTAAATTTGCAATGAAATAAATATACAAAATGCACATACAATAAGGTAAATTTGTTATGAAAGAGATATGCAAAAATACATATAAAACAATGTAAATTTGTTTCAAAATATATATACGAATACAAATAAAAAAACGTAGATTTCTATAAAAATATATATACAAAATACACATAAAATTAAGTAAATTCGTATAAAAAAATGTATACAAAATACACATAAAATAATGTAAATTCGAATTAAAATAAATAAACAAAATACCAATAAAAGAATGTGTATTTGGATAAATATAAATATACAAAATATACATACAAAATAAACATAAAATAAGGTAGATTTGTAATAAAATACAAGTACAAAATACACATAAGATAATGTAAATTTATATGAAAATATATATACAAATACACATAAAATACCATGAATTTATATAAAAATATATATCCAAAATAAATATTATATAATGTAAAAGCGTATAAAAATATATATACAAAGTACATATAAAATTTAAATTAAGATGCAAAATACCTATAAAATAACGCATTTTTTATAAAATTATTGATACCAAAATACACATAAAATATTTGAACTTGTATTAAAATAAATATACAAAATGCACATGAAATAAGGTAAATTTGTATTGAAATAGATATGCAAAATACATATAAAATAATGTAAATTTGTTTCAAAATATATATACGAATACACATAAAATAACGTAGATTTCTATAAAAATACATATACAAAATACACATAAAATTAAGTAAATACGTATAAAAAAATGTATACAAAATACACATAAAATAATGTAAATTCGTATAAATGTAAATAAACACTATACCAATAAAAGAATGTGTATTTGTATAAATATAAATATACAAAATGCACATAAAATAACGTAAATTTATATAAAACTATATACATAAAATAACGCAAATTTCTATAAAAATATATGTACAAAAATGAACATTAAATAAATTTGCATAAAAATATATATACAAAACACACATTATATAATGTAAATGAGTATAAAAATATGTATACAAAATACCTATGAAATAATCTTAATTCGAATCGAATTAAATTAAGAAATACCAATAAAATAATGTAATTTTGGATGAAAATATATATACAAAATACACATAAAATAACCTAAATACAGATACAAATATACACATAAAATAATTTAAAATTGAATGAAATAAATATACAAAATAAACATAAAATAAGGTAAATTTGTAATGAAATATATGAAAAAATACACATAAAATAATATAAATGTGTATGAATATATATATACAAATACACATTAAATAACATAAATTTGTATAAAATTTGTATCAAAATATATACTTATACACACAATAAAATAACGTAATTTTTCTATGAAAATGTATATACAAAATACACATAAAATAATTTAAATACGAAGAAAAATATATATACAAAAAAACACATAAAATAATGTAAATATGTATGAAAATATATAAACAAATACACATAAAATAATGTAAATTTGGATAAAATATATATACAAAATGAACATTAAATAATGTAAATATGTATAAAAAAAATATATACAAAAAACACATATAATAATGTTAAATCGTATCAAAATAAATAAAGAGAATATCAATAAAATAATTAAATTTGTACTAAAATAAATATACAAAATGCACGTACAATAAAGTAAATTTGTATTGAAATAGATATGCAAAATACACATTAATAATGTAAATTTCTATCAAAATATATATACGAATACTCATAAAATAGAATAAATTTCTATGAAAATATACATACAAAATAGATATACAAAATACACATATAACTAGTTAAATTTGTATTTAAATACATGTACAAAAAACACATAAAATAATGTAGATTTGTATGAAATGAAAACAAATACATTTTATATAAAATATATATATAAAATATACATAGAATAATGTAAAATCATATCAAAATAAATACACAGAATATCAATAAAATAATGAAAATTTGTATGAACATAAAGATGCAAAATACCCATAAAATAAAGCATATTTTTATAAAAATACATATACAAAAATACACATAGATTAATCAAATTTGTATTAAAATTAATATACAAAATGCACATACAATAAGGTAAATTTGTATTGAAAAAATATTCAAAATACACATAAAACAATGTAAATTTGTTTCAAAATATATATACGAATACACGTAAAATAACGCACATTTCTATAGAAATATATATACAAAATACACTTGAAATAATGTAAATACGTATAAAAATATATATATAAAATACACATTAAATAATGTTAATTCGTGTCAAAATAAATAAACAAAATATCATGAAAAGAATGTGTATTTGTATGAAAATAGATATACAAAATACACATAAAATAAGCTAAATTTGTATAAAACTATAAACAAAAATACACAAAAATAATTTAAACTTGTATGAAAATAAATATACAAAAAACATATAAAATTAGGTAAATTTGTATTGAAATACATATACAAAATACACATAAAATAATGTAAATTTGAATGAAAATATATAAACATATAGACTTAAAATAACGTAAATTTGTATCAAATATATATACAAAAAACACATTAAATAATGTAAATATGTATGAAAAAATATATACAAAACACAAATAAAATAATGTAAAATCGTATCAAAATAAATACAGAAAGTAATAATAAAATAATGTAAATTTGTATGAAAATTAAGATGCAAAATACCCTTAAAATAACGCATTTTTTTTATAAAAATATATATACGAAAAAACATAAAATATTTGATTTTGTATTAAAATAAATAGATATACAAAATACACATAAAATAAGCTAAATTTGAATTGAAATATATATACAAAATACATAAAATAATGAAAATTTGTATCAAAATACTTATACAAATACACATAATAACGTAAATTTGTATAAAAATATATAAACAAAATACACATTAAATAATGTAAATACGTATGAAAAAAATGTTCAAAATACACAAATAATCATGTAATTCGTATCAAAATAAATAGACAAAATACCAATAAAATAATGTAAATTTCTATGAGAAAACATACAAAATACACATAAATAACGCAAATATCAATAAAAATATTTATAATATAATATATTTTTATACATATTTAAAATATTTAATGTATATTTTGTATATATATTTTATCCAAATTTACGTTATTTTATATGTATTTGTTTATATATTTTCATACAAATTTACATTATTTTATGTTAATTTTGTATATGTATTTCAATACAAATTTGCCTAACTTTATGTGTATTTTGCAAATCTATTTTCAAACAAATTTAAATTATTTTTGTGTATTTTTGTATATATTTTTATACAAATTTTAGTTATTTTATTTGTTTTTTGTATATATATTTTCCTACAAATATACATTCTTTTATTGGAATTTTGTGTATTTAATTTTTTACGAATTTACATTATTTTATGTGTATTTTGTATATATATTTTTCTACGTATTTAAAGTATTTTATGTGTATTTTATATATACATTTTCATAAAAATTTACGTTATATTATTGTGTGTATTCGTATATATTTTGAAACAAATTTTATACAAATTCATGTTATTTTATGTGTATTTGTATATATATTTTCATTCAAATTGATATTATTTTATGTGTATTCTTACATATATTTTATTACAAATTTACCTTATTTTATGTTTATTTTGTATATTTATTTCATTCAATTTTAAATTATTCAATGTGTATATTTGTATTTGTATTTAGGTTATTTTATGTGTGTTTTCTATATATATTTTCATCCAAAATTACATTATTTTATTGTTATTTTCTTAATTTAACTCGATACGAATTTAGATTATTTCATAGGTATTTTGTATACATATTTTTATACTCATTTACATTATCTAATGTGTGTTTTGTATATATTTTTTATGCAAACTAATTTTATGTGCATTTTGTACATATATTTTATAGAAACTTAAAACGTTAATTTATGTGTATTTTGTATGTTTCTCATACAAATTTACATTATTTAATTAGTTTTTTGTTTATTTATTTTGATACGAATGACTTGATTATTTTTGTATTTTGTAAATATTTTTTTATAAGTATTTACATTACTTAATGTGTATTTTGTGTATATATTTTTACAAATTTACGTTATTATATGTGTATTTGTTAAAATATTTTGAAACGAATTTACTTTATTTTATGTATTTTATATATATTTCAATTCAAATTTAGCTTACTTTTGTGTATTTTGTATATCTATTTTCATACAAATTTAATTACTTCTGTATTTTTGTATATAGTTTTATTCAAATTACGTTATTTTATGTGCATTTTGTATATTTATACAAATACACATTCTCTTATTGGTATTTTGTTTATTTATATTTATACGAATTTACATTATTTTATGTGTATTTTGTATACATTTTTAATTCGTATTTACTTAATTTTATTTGTATTTTGTATATATATATTTATAGAAATCTACGTTATTTTATGTGTATTCGTATATATATTTTGAAACTAATTTACATTGTTTTATATGTATTTTGCATATCTATTTCAATACAAATTTACCGTATTGTATTTGCATTTTGTATAATTATTTTAATACAAACTCAAATATTTTATGTGTATTTTGGTATATATAATTTTATAAAAAATGCGTTATTTTATAGGTATTTTGCATCTTAGTTTTCATACAAATGTACATTATTTTATTAATATTCTGTGTATATATTTTGATACGATTTTATATTATACTATTTGTGTTTTGTATATATTTTTTTATATATATTTTCATTATTTAATGTGTATTTTTTATATATATTTTATACAAATTAACGTTATTTTAAGTGTATTTGTTTATATAATTTCATTAAAATTTACATTATTTTAAGTGTATTTTGTATATGTATTTAAATACAAATTTACCTAATTTTATGTGTATTTTGTATATTTATTTTCATACAAATTTAAATTATTTGTGTGTTTTTTTTGTATAAACATATAGAGTAGATTTCTATGATAATATATATTCAAAATACATATAAAATTATGTAAATAAGTATAAAAATATATATATAAAATACACCTAAAATAAAAAAATTCGTATAAAAATAAATAAACAAAATTCCGATAAAAGAACGTATATTTGTAGGAAAATAAAAATACAAAATACACATAAAATTACGAAAATTTGAATAAAAATATATACAAAAAAACAAAAAAATAAATTTCAATTTGTATGAAAATAGATATACAAAATACACATATAATTAGTTAAATTTGTATTTAAATACATGTACAAAATACTCATAAAATAATGTAAATTTGTATGAAATGAAAACAAATTCACATAAAATAACGTACATTTGTATAAAATAGATATACAAAATATACATAGAATAATGTAAAATCGTATCAAAATAAATACACAGAATATCAATAAAATAATGTAATTTTGTATGAAAATAAAGATGCAAAATACCCATAAAATAAAGCATATTTTTTTAAAAATACATATACAAAAATACACATAGAATAATTAAATGTGTATTAAAATTAATATACAAAATGCACGTACAATAAGGTAAATTTGAATTGAAAAAATATACAAATGCACATAAAAGTGTAAATTTGTTTAAAAATCTATATACGAATACACATAAAATAACGTAGATTTCTATAGAAATATATATACAAAATACACATGAAATGATGTAAATACGTATAAAAATATATATATACAAAATACACATTAAATAATTTAAATTCTCGTCAAAATAAATAAACAAAATATCAATAAAAGAATGTGTATTTGTATGAAAATAGATATACAAAATACTCATAAAATAATGTGTTTGTATAAAACTATATACAAAAATACACAAAAATAATTTAAATTTGTATGAAAATAAATATACAAAATACACATAAAATTAGGTAAATTTGTATTGAAATACATATACAAAATACACATAAAATAATGGAAATTTGAATGAAAATATATAAACATATACACTTAAAATAACGTAAATTTGTATCAAATATATATACAAAATACACATTAAATAATGTAAATATGTATAAAAAAATATATACAAAACACAAATAGAATAATGTAAAATGGTATCAACAATAAATACACAGAATATTAATAAATTATGTAAATTTGTATGAAAATAAAGATGCAAAATAGCCATAAAATAACGCATTTTTTATAAAAATATATATACCAAAATACACATGAAATATTAAAATTTGTATTAAAATAAATATAAAAAATGCACATACTATAAGGTAAATTTGTATTGAAATAAATATGCAAAATACATATAAAACAATGTAAATTTGTTTCAAAATATATATACGAATACACATAAAATAACGTAGATTTCTATAAAAATATATACAAAATACACATAAAATGAAGTAAATACGTATAAAAAAATGAATACAAAATATGCATAAAAATCGTATCAAAATAAATAAACAAAATACCAGTAAAAGAATGTGTATTTGTATAAATATAAATATACAAAATACACATAAAATATCGTAAATTTGTATAAAACTATATACAAAAATACACAGAAGTAATTAAATTTGCATGAAAATATATCTTACAAAATACAGCTAAAATAAGCTAAATTTGAATTGAAATGTACATACAAAATACATAAAATAATGTAAATCTGTATCAAAATATTTATACAAATACATATAATAACGTAGATTTGTTTAAAAATATATAAACCAAATACACATTAAGTAATGTAAATACGTATAAAAAATATGTACAAAATACACATATAATCATGTAATTCGTATCAAAATAAATAAACAAATTAGCAATAAAAAAATGTAAATTTGTATGAGAAAACATATACAAATAACGCAAATTTCTATAAAAATATATGTACAAAAATGCACATAAAATAAAGTAAATTTGCAAAAAAATATATATACAAAACACACACTAAATCATGTAAATGCGTACATAAAATAACCTAAATTTGTATAAAACTATATACAAAAATACACGAAAATAATTTAAATTTGTTTGAAAAGAAATATACAAAATACACATACAATTAGGTAAATTTGTATTGAAATACATATACAAAATACACATCAAATAATGTAAATTTGAATGAAAATATATAAACAAATTCACTTAAAATAACGTAAATTTGTATAAATATATATGCAAGATACACATTAAATAATGTAAATGTGTAATAAAAATATATATACAAAAAACAAATAGAATAATGTAAAATCATATCAAAATAAATACACAGAATATCAATAAGATAATGTAAATTTGTATGAAAATAAAGATGCAAAATTCCCAAAAATTATCGCATTTTTTTTTAAATATATTAACCAAAATACACATAAAATATTTAAATTTGTATTGAAATAAATATACAAAATGCATATAGAGTAAGGTAAATTTGTATTGAAAGAGATATTCAAAAATACATATAAAACAATGTAAATTTGTTTCAAAATATATATACGAACACACATAAAATAAAGTAGATTTCTATAGAAATATATATACAAAATACATATGAAATTATGTAAATACGTATAAAAATATATATACAAAATACATATCAAATAATGTAAATTCGTGTCAAAATAAATAAACAAAATATCATGAAAAGAATGTGTATTTGTATGAAAATAGATAATAGATAATAAATTTGTATAAAATATATATGCAAGATACACATTAAATAATGTAAATATGTATAAAAAAGTATATACAAAAAACAAATAGAATAATGTAACATCGTATCAAAATAAATACACCGAATATTAAAAAAATAATATAAATTTGTATGAAAATAAAGATGCAAAATTCCCATAAAATAGCGCATTTCTTATAAAAATATATATACCAAAATACACATAAAATATTTAAATTTGCATTGAAATAAATATACAAAATGCACATACAATAAGGTAAATTTGTATTGAAAGAGATATGCAAAAATACATATAAAACAATGTAAATTTGTTTCAAAATATATATACGAATACATATAAAAAAACGTAGATTTCTATAAAAATATATATACAAAATACACATAAAATTAAGTAAATACGTATAAAAAGATGTATACAAAATACACATAAAATAATGTAATTTCGAGTTAAAATAAATGTAAATTTGAATGAAAATATATAAACAAATACACTTAAAATAACGTAAATTTGTATAAAATATATATGCAAGATACACATTAAATAATGTAAATGTGTATACAAAAATATATACAAAAAACAAATAGAATAATGTAAAATCGTATCAAAATAAATACACAGAATATCAATAAAATAATGTAAATTTGTATGAAAATAAAGATGCAAAATTCCCAAAAATTATCGCATTTTTAAAAAAAATATATATACCAAAATACACATAAAATATTTACATTTGTATTGAAATAAATATACAAAATGCATATACAGAAAGGTAAATTTGTATTAAAAGAGATATTCAAAAATACATATAAAACAATGTAAATTTGTTTCAAAATATATATACGAATACACATAAAATAAAGTAGATTTCTATAGAAATATATATACAAAATACATATGAAATTATGTAAATACGTATAAAAATATATACACAAATTACATATCAAATAATGTAAATTCGTGTCAAAATAAATAAACAAAATATCATGAAAAGAATGTGTATTTGTATGAAAATAGATAATAGATAATAAATTTGTATAAAATATATATGCAAGATACACATTAAATAATGTAAATATGTATAAAAAAGTATATACAAAAAACAAATAGAATAATGTAAAATCGTATCAAAATAAATACACCGAATATTAATAAAATAATGTAAATTTGTATGAAAATAAAGATGCAAAATTCCCATAAAATAGCGCATTTCTTATAAAAATATATATACCAAAATACACATAAAATATTTAAATTTGTATTGAAATAAATATAAAAAATGCATATACAATAAGGTAAATTTGTATTGAAAGAGATATGCAAAAATACATATAAAACAATGTAAATTTGTTTCAAAATATATATACGAATACAAATAAAAAAACGTAAATTTCTATAAAAATATATATACAAAATACACATAAAATTAAGTAAATACGTATAAAAAAAATGTATACAAAATACACATAAAATAATGTAAATTCGAATTAAAATAAATAAACAAAATACCAATAAAAGAATGTGTATTTGGATAAATATAAATATACAAAATACACATACAAAATAAACATAAAATAAGGTAGATTTGTAATTAAATATATGTACAAAATACACAAAAAATAATGTAAATTTATATGAAAATATATATACAAATACACATAAAATACCATGAATTTGTATAAAAATATATATTCAAAATAAATATTAGATAATGTAAAAGCGTATAAAAATATATATACAAAGTACATATAAAATAATTTAAATTCGTATCAATATAAATCAACAAAACACCAATAAAATAATATATATTTGAATGAAAATAAATTTACAAAATACACATAACATAACTAAAATTTGTATTAAAATATATACAAAAATACATTGAAATAATTTGGGTTTGTATGAAAATAGATATACAAAATACACATAAAACTAGGTAAATTTCTTTTGAAATGTATATACAAAATAGCCATAAAATATTGTAAATTTGTGTCAAAATATATAAACAAATACACATAAATAACGTAAATTTGTATGAAAAATATATACAAAATACATATAGAATAATGTCAATTCGTATCAAAATGAATGAGGAGAATATCAATAAAATAATGTAAATTTGTATGAAAATAAAGATGCAAAATACGCAAAAAATAAAGCATATGTTTATAAAAATACAGATACAAAAATACACATCGAATAATTAAATTTGTATTAAAATTAATATACAAAATGCGTATATAATAAGGTAAATTTGTATTGAAAAAATATGCAACATACACGTTTACTCATACAAATTTATATTATTTTATTGGTATTTTGTTTATTTATTTTGATACGAATTACATGATTATATGTGTATTTTGTAAACTTTTTTTTATACGTATTTACATTATTTAATGTGTATTTTGTTTATATATTTTCATACAAATTTACGTTATTATATGTGTATTTGAATAAATATTTTGATACAAATTTACTTTATTTTATGTATTTTGTATATATATTTCAATCCAAATTTAGCTTATTTTGTGTGTATTTTGTATATATTTTCATACAAATTTAATTACTTCTGTGTATTTTTGTATATAGTTTTATATAAATGT
Source organism: Eriocheir sinensis (assembly GCF_024679095.1). Lineage (NCBI taxonomy): Eukaryota > Metazoa > Arthropoda > Malacostraca > Decapoda > Varunidae > Eriocheir > Eriocheir sinensis. Next base: position 167,630 of record NW_026111985.1, read on the forward strand.
ATTTTGTTTATTTATTTTGATACGAATTTACATAATTTTAAGAGTATTTTGTATACATTTTTTTATACGTATTTAATTCATTTTATGTATATTTTGTATATATATATTTATAGAAATCTACGTTATTTTATGTGTATTCGTATACATATTTTGAAACAAATTTACATTGCTTTATATGTAATTTGCATATCTATTTCAATACAAATTTACCTTATTGTATGTGTTTTTTATATATTTATTTTAATACAAATCTAATTTTTTTAATGTGTATTTTGGTATATATATTTTTATAAATAAAAAAAAGCGTTATTTTTTGTGTATTTTGCCTCTATTTTCATACAAATTTACATTATTTTATTAATATTCTGTGTATTTATTTTGATACGATTTTACATTATTCTAATTGTGTTTTGTATATATTTTTTTATACAAATTTACGTTATTTTAAGTGTATTTGTTTATGTATTTTCATTCAAATTTATATTATTTTATGTGTATTTTGTATATGTATTTCCATGCAAATTTACCTAATTTTATGTATATTTTGTATATTTATTTTCATACAACTTTAAAATATTTTTGTGTATTTTTGTATATAGTTTGATACAAATTTAGGTTATTTTATGTGTATTTTGAATATCTATTAAATATATATACAAAATACATCTGAAATTATGTAAATACGTATAAAAATATATATACAAAATACATATCAAATAATGTAAATTCGTGTCAAAATAAATAAACAAAATATCATGAAAAGAAAGTGTATTTGTATGAAAATAGATAATAGATAATAAATTTGAATGAAATATATATGCAAGATACACATTAAATAATGAAAATATGTATAAAAAAGTATATACAAAAAACAAATAGAATAATGTAAAATCGTATCAAAATAAATACACCGAATATTAATAAAATAATGTAAATTTGTATGAAAATAAAGATGCAAAATTCCCATAAAATAGCGCATTTCTTATAAAAATATATATACCAAAATACACATAAAATTTTTAAATTTGTATTGAAATAAATATACAAAATGCACATACAATAAGGTAAATTTGTATTGAAAGAGATATGCAAAAATACATGTAAATTTGTTTAAAAATATATATATATATATATGAATACAAATAAAAAAACGTAGATTTCTATAAAAATATATATACAAAATACACATAAAATTAAGTAAATACGTATAAAAAAATGTATACAAAATACACATAAAATAATGTAAATTCGAATTAAAAAAAATAAACAAAATACCAATAAAAGAATGTGTATTTGGATAAATAAAAATATACAAAATACACATACAAAATAAACATAAAATAAGGTAGATTTGTAATAAAATATATGTACAAAATACACATACAATAATGTAAATTTATATGAAAATATATATACAAATACACATAAAATACCATGAATTTGTATAAAAATATATATTCAAAATAAATATTAAATAATGTAAGAGCGTATAAAAGTATATATACAAAGTACATATAAAATGAAAATTAAGATGCAAAATACCTATAAAATTATTGATACCAAAATACACATAAAATATTTGAACTTGTATTAAAATAAATATACAAAATGCACATACAATAAGGTAAATTTGTATTGAAATAGATATGCAAAATACATATAAAATAATGTAAATTTGTTTCAAAATATATATACGAATACACATAAAATAACGTAGATTTCTATAAAGATACATATACAAAATACACATAAAATTAAGTAAATACGTATAAAAAAATGTATACAAAATACACATAAAATAATGTAAATTCGTATAAATGTAAATAAACAATATACCAATAAAAGAATGTGTATTTGTATAAATATAAATATACAAAATGCACATAAAATAACGTAAATTTATATAAAACTATATACATAAAATAACGCAAATTTCTATAAAAATATATGTACAAAAATGAACATTAGATAAATTTGCATAAAAATATATATACAAAACACACATTAGATAATGTAAATGAGTATAAAAATATGTATACAAAATACCTATGAAATAATCTAAATTCGTATCGAATTAAATTAAGAAATACCAATAAAATAATGTAATTTTGGACATAAAATACCATGAATCTGTATAAAATTATATATTCAAAATAAATATTAAATAATGTAAATGCGTATAAAAATATATATAAAAAGTACATATAAAATAATGTAAATTCGTATCAATATAAATCAACAAAATACCAATAAAATAATATATATTTGAATGAAAATAGACTTACAAAATACACATAACATAACTAAAATCTGTATTGAAATATATACAAAAATACATAAAAATAATTTGAGTTTGTATGAAAATAGATATTCAAAATACACATAAAACTAGGTAAATTTCTTTTGAAATATATATACAAAATACCCATAAAATATTGTAAATTTGTGTCAAAATATATAAACAAATACACAAAAAATAACGTAAATTTGTATGAAAAATATATTCAAAATAAACATAGAACAATGTCAAATCGTATCAAAATGAATGAGCAGAATATCAATAAAATAACGTAAATTTGTATGAAAATAAAGATGCAAAATACCCATAAAATAAAGCATATTTTTATAAAAATACATATACAAAAATACACATAGAATAATTAAATTTGTATTAAAATTAATATACAAAATGCATATACAATACGGTAAATTTGTATTGAAAAAATATGCAAAATACACATAAAAGTGTAAATTTGTTTAAAAATCTATATACGAATACACATAATATAACGTAGATTTCTATAGAAATATATATACAAAATACACATGAAATGATGTAAATACGTATAAAAATATATATACAAAATACACATTAAATAATTTAAATTCTCGTCAAAATAAATAAACAAAATATCAATGAAAGAATGTGTATTTGTATGAAAATAGATATACAAAATACTCATAAAATAACCTAAGTTTGTATAAAACTATATACAAAAATACACAAAAATAATTTAAATTTGTATGAAAATAAATATACAAAATACACATAAAATTAGGTCAATTTGTATTGAAATACGTATACAAAATACACATAAAATAATGGAAATTTGAATGAAAATATATAAACATATACACTTAAAATAACGTAAATTTGTATCAAATATATATACAAAATACTAATTAAATAATGTAAATATGTATAAAAAATATATATACAAAACACAAATAGAATAATGTAAAATCGTATCAAAATAAATACACAGAATATTAATTAAATAATGTAAATTTGTATGAAAATAAAGATGCAAAATAGCCATAAAATAACGCATTTTTCAAAAAAAATATATACCAAAATACACATAAAATACTAAAATTTGTATTAAAATAAATATAAAAAATGCACATACTGTAAGGTAAATTTGTATTGAAATAGATATGCAAAATACATATAAAACAATGTAAATTTGTTTCAAAATATATATACAAATACACATAAAATAACGTTGATTTCTATAAAAATATATACAAAATACACATAAAATGAAGTAAATACGAATAAAAAAATGAATACAAAACACACATAAAAATCGTATCAAAATAAATAATAAATACACATTCTTTTATTGGTATTTTGTTGATTTATTTTGTTTCGAATTTATATTATTTTATGTGTATTTTGTTTACGTTTTTTTATACGTATTTACCTAATTTTATGTGTATTTTGTATATATATTTTTATAGAAATCTATGCTATTTTATGTGTATTCGTATAAATATTTTGAAACCAATTTACATTGTTTTATATGTATTTTTGCATATCTCTTTCAATAGAAGTTTACCTTATTGTATGTGCATTTTGTATATTTATTTTAATACAAATTTAAATATTTTATGTGTATTTTGGTATATATATTTTTATAAGAAATGCGCTATTTGATGGGAATTTTGCATCTTTATTTTCATACAAATTTACATTATTATTGATATTCAGTGTATTTATTTTGATACGATTTTATTTTTTTTTTTTTTTTTTTTGTATATATTTTTTTATATATATTTTATTATATAATATATATTTCATACAAATTTATTATCTATTATTTATTTTCATACAAATACACATTCTTTTCATGATATTTTGTTCATTTATTTTGACACGAATTTACATTACTTAATATGTATTTTTATATATATATATTTTTATATGTATTTACATAATTTCATGTGTATTTTGTATATATATTTCTATAGAAATCTACGTTATTTTATGTGTATTCGTATATATATTTTTGAAACAAATTTACACTGTTTTATTTGTATTTACCGTTTTTTTTTTCAATACAAATTTACCTTATTGTATGTGTGCATTTTGTATATTAATTTTAATACAAATTTATTTATTCTATGTGTATTTTTGTATATGTATTCAAAAAAAAAAAATGCTTTCTCTTATGGGTATTTTGCATCTTTATTTTCATACAAATTTAAATTATTTTATTGATATTCTGTGTACTTATTTTGAAACGATTTTACATTATTCTATGTATAACAAAAATAAATACAGAATACACAAAAATAGATATGCAAAATACATATAAACAATGTAAATTTGTTTCAAAATATATATACGAATACACATGAAATAAGGTAGATTTCTATAAAAATATATATACAAAATACACATAAAATTAAGTAAATACGTATAAAAAATGTATACAAAATACACATAAAATAATGTAAATTAGTATCAAAATAAATAAACAAAATACAAATAAAAGAATGTGTATTTGTATAAATATATATATACAAAATACACATTAAATAATATAAATTTGTTTAAAACTATAGAAAAATACACATGAAATGATGTAAATACGTATAAAAATATATATATATATATATATATATATATATATATATATATATATATATATATATATATATATATATATATATATATATATATATATATATATACAAAATACACATTAAATAATGTAAATTCGCGTCAAAATAAATAAACAAAATATCAATAAAAGAATGTGTATTTGTATGAAAAACGATATACAAAATACACATAAAATAACCTAAATTTGTATCAAACTATAGACAAAAATACACAAAAATATTTTAAATTTGTATGGAAATAAATATACAAAATACACATATAATTAGGTAAATTTGTATTGAAATACATACACAAAATACACATAAAAAAATCTAAATTTGAATAAAATACATAAACAAATTCACTTAAAATAACGTAAATTTGTGTAAAAAAATATGTACAAAACACAAATAGAATAATGTAAAATCTTATCAAAATAAATACACAGAATATTAATAAAATAATGTAAATTTGTATGAAAATAAAGAAGCAAAATACCCATAAAATAACGATTTTTTTTATAAAAATATATATACCAAAATACACATCAAAAAATTAAATTTGTATTAAAATAAATATACAAAAAACACATACAATAAGATAAATTTGTATTGAAATAGATATGCAAAATACATATAAAACAGTGTAAATTTGTTTCAAAATATATATACGAATACACATAAAATAACGTAGATTTCTATAAAAATATATATACAAAATACACATAAAATGAAGTACATACGTATAAAAAAATATATACAAAATACACATAAAATAATGTAAATCCGTATCAAAATAAATAAACAAAATACCAATAAAAGAATGTGTATTTGCATAAATATAAATATACAAAATACACATAAAATAACGTAAATTTATATAAAACTATATACAAAAATACACAGAAGTAATTAAATTTGTATGAAAATATATACAAAATACACACAAAATAAGCTAAATTTGAATTGAAATATATATACAAAATACATGAAATAAAATAAATTTGTATCAAAATATTTATACAAATACACATATAACGTAAATTTGTATGAAAATATATAAACAAAATACACATTAAATAATGTAAATACGTATAAAAAAATATGTACAAAATACACATATAATCATGTAATTCGTATCAAAATAAATAAACAAAATACCATTAAAATAATATAAATTTGTATGAGTAATCGTGTATGTTGCATATTTTTTCAATACAAATTTACCTTATTATATACGCATTTTGTATATTAATTTTAATACAAATTTAATTATTCGATGTGTATTTTTGTATCTGTATTTTTATAAACATATGCTTTATTTTTTTGGGTATTTTGCATCTTTATTTTCATACAAATTTACATTATTTTATTGATATTCTGCTCATTCATTTTGATACGAATTGACATTATTCTATGTGTATTTTGTATATATTTTTCATACAAATTTACGTTCTTTTATGTGTATTTGTTTATATATTTTGACACAAATTTACAATATTTTATGGGTATTTTGTATATACATTTCAAAAGAAATTTACCTAGTTTTATGTGTATTTTGTATATCTATTTTCATACAAACTCAAATTATTTCTATGTATTTTTGTATATATTTTAATACAAATTTTAGTTATGTTATGTGTATTTTGTAAATTTATTTTCATTCGAATATATATTATTTTATTGGTGTTTTGTTGATTATATTGATACGAATTTACATTATTTTATATGTACTTTGTATATATATTTTTATACGCTTTTACATTATTTAATATTTATTTTGAATATATATTTTTATACAAATTCATGGTATTTTATGTGTATTTGTGTATATATTTTTATATAAATTTACATTATTTTATGTGTATTTTGTACATATATTTTTTTACAAATCTACCTTATTTTATGTTTATTTTGTATGTGTATTTTGTATATTTATATTTATCCAAATACACATTCTTTTATTGGTATTTTGTTTATTTATTTTAATTCTAATTTACATTATTTTATGTGTATTTTGTATACATTTTTTTATACGTATTTACCTAATTTTATGTGTATTTTGTGTATATATTTTTATAAAAATCTACGTTTTTTTTTTTGTATTCGTATATATATTTTGAAACAAATTTACATTGTTTTATATGTATTTTTGCATATCTCTTTCAATACAAGTTTACCTTATTGTATGTGCATTTTGTATATTTATTTCAATGCAAATTTAAATATTTTATGTGTATTTTGGTATATATATTTTTATAAGATTACGAAAATTTGAATAAAAATATATACAAAAAACAAAAAAATAAATTTCAATTTGTATGAAAATAGCTCAACAAAATACACATATAATTAGTTAAATTTGTATTTAAATACATGTACAAAATACACATAAAATAATGTAAATATGTATGAAATGAAAACAAATTCACATAAAACTCGCGTCAAAATAAATAAACAAAATATCAATAAAAGAATGTGTATTTGTATGAAAATAGATATACAAAATACACATAAAATAACCTAAATTTGTATCAAACTATATACAAAAATACACAAAAATATTTTAAATTTGTATGAAAATAAATATACAAAATACACATAAAATTAGGTAAATTTGTATTGAAATACATACACAAAATACACATAAAATAATGTAAATTCGAATGAAAATACATAAACAAATACACATAAAATAACGTTAATTTATATAAAAAAATATGTACAAAACACAAATAGAATAATGTAAAATCGTATCAAAATAAATACACAGAATATTAATAAAATAATGTAAATTTGTATGAAAATAAAGAAGCAAAATACCCATAAAATAACGCATTTTTTTTATTTAAAAAAATATATATACCAAAATACACATCAAAAAATTTAATTTGTATTAAAATAAATATACAAAAAACACATACAATAAGGTAAATTTGTATTGAAATATATATGCAAAATACATATAAAACAATGTAAATTTGTTTCAAAATATATATACGAATACACATAAAATAACGTAGATTTCTATAAAAATATATATACAAAATACACATAAAATGAAGTAAATACGTATAAAAAAATGTATACAAAATACACATAAAATAATGTAAATTCGTATCAAAATAAATAAACAAAATACCAATAAAAGAATGTGAATTTGTATAAATATAAATATACAAAATACACATAAAATAACGTAAATTTATATAAAAATATATACAAAAATACACAGAAGTAATTAAATTTGTATGCAAATATACAAAATACACACAAAATAAGCTAAATTTGAATTGAAATATATATGCAAAATACATGAAATAAAGTAAATTTGTATCAAAACATTCATACAAATACACATATATTATAACGTAAATTTGTATGAAAATATATAAACAAAATACACATTAAATAATGTAAATACGTATAAAAAAATATGTACAAAATACACATATAATCATGTAATTCGTATCAAAATAAATAAACAAAATACCAATAAAATAATATAAACTTGTATGAGTAAACGTGTATGTTGCATATTTTTTCAATACAAATTTACCTTATTATATACGCATTTTGTATATTAATTTTAATACAAATTTAATTATTGTATCTGTATTTTTATAAACATATGCTTTATTTTTTGGGTATTTTGCATCTTTATTTTCATACAAATTTACATTATTTTATTGATAGTCTGCTCATTCATTTTGATACGAATTGACATTATTCTATGTGTATTTTGTATATATTTTTCATACAAATTTACGTTCTTTTATGTGTATTTGTTTATATATTTTGACACAAATCTACAATATTTTATGGGTATTTTGTATATACATTTCAAAAGAAATTTACCTAGTTTTATGTGTATTTTGTATATCTATTTTCATACAAACTCAAATTATTTCTATGTATTTTTGTATATATTTTAATACATATTTTAATTATGTTATGTGCATTTTGTAAATTTATTTTCATTCAAATATATATTATTTTATTGGTGTTTTGTTGATTTATATTGATACGAATTTACATTATTTTATATGTACTTTGTATATATATTTTTATACGCTTTTACATTATTTAATATTTATTTTGAATATATATTTTTAAACAAATTCATGGTATTTTATGTGTATTTGTATATATATTTTCATATAAATTTACATTATTTTATGTGTATTTTGTACATATATTTTATTACAAATCTACCTTATTTTATGTTTATTTTGCATGTAGATTTTGTATATTTATATTTATCCAAATAAACATTCTTTTATTGGCATTTTGTTTATTTATTTTAATTCGAATTTACATTATTTTATGTGTATTTTGTATACATTTTTTTATACGTATTTACTTAATTTTATGTGTATTTTGTACATATATTTTTATAGAAATCTACGTTTTTTTATTTGTATTCGTATATATATTTTGAAACAAATTTACATTGTTTTATATGTATTTTTGCATATCTCTTTCAATACAAATTTACCTTATTGTATGTGCATTTCGTATATTTATTTCAATGCAAATTTAAATAATTTATGTGTATTTTGGTATATATATTTTTATAAGAAATCCGCTATTTTATGGGAATTATGCATCTTTATTTTCATACAAATTTACATTATTTTATTAATATTCGGTGTATTTATTTTGATACAATTTTACATTATTCTATTTGTTTTTTGTATATTCTTTTTTATACATATTTACATTACTTAATGTGTATCTTGCATATATATTTCATACAAATTTATTATCTATTATCTATTTTCATACAAATACATTCTTTTCATGATATTTTGTTTATTAATTTTGACACGAATTTACATTATTTGATATATATTTTGTATATATATTTTTATACGTATTTACATAATTTCATATGTATTTTGTATATATATTTCTATAGAAATCTACTTTATTTTATGTGTATTCGTATATATATTTTGAAACAAATTTACATTGTTTTATATGTATTTTTGAATATCTCTTTCAATACAAATTTACCTTACTGTATATGCATTTTGTATATTTATTTCAATACAAATTTAAATATTTTATGTGAATTTTGGTATATAAATTTTCATAAAAAATGCGATAATTTTTGGGAATTTTGCATCCTTATTTTCATACAAATTTACATTATTTTATTGATATTCTGTGTATTTATTTTGATACGATTTTATATTATTCTATTTTTTTTTGTATATATTTTTTTATACACATTTACATTATTTAATGTGTATCTTGCATATATATTTTATACAAATTTACGTTATTTTAAGTGTATTTGTTTATATATTTTCATTCAAATTTACATTATTTGATGTGTATTTTGTATATGTACTTCAATACAAATTTACCTAATTTTATGTGTATTTTGTATATTTCTTTTCAAACAAATTTAAATTATTTTTGTGTATTTTTGTATATAGTTTTATACAAATTTAGGTTATTTTATGTACGCATTTACATTATTTAGTGTGTGTTTTGTATATATATTTTTATGCAAATTTACTTTATTTTATGTGCATTTTTGTACATATATTTTTATAGAAATTTGCGTTATTTGTATATGTTTTCTCATACAAATTTACATTATTTTATTGCTATTTTGTTTATTTATTTTGATACGAAATACATGATTATATGTGTATTTTTATACGTATTTACATTACTTAATGTGTATTTTGTTTATATATTTTTAAACAAATCTACGTTATTATATGTATTTGTATAAATATTTTGATACAGATTTACATTATTTTATGTATTTTGTATGTACATTTCAATTCAAATTTTGCTTATTTTAGCTGTATTTTGTATATATATAATTTCATACAAATTTAATAACTTCTGTGTATTTTTGTATATAGTTTTATACAAATTTACGATATTTTATGTGTATTTTGTATATTTATATTTATATAAATACACTTTCTTTTACTGGTATTTTGTTTATTTATTTTGATACGATTTTTATGTGTATTTTGTATTCATTTTTTTATACGTATTTACTTCATTTTATGTGTATTTTGTATATATTTTTATAGAAATCAACGTTATTTTATGTGTATTCGTATATATATTTTGAAACAAATTTACATTGTTTTATATGTATTTAGCATATCTATTTCAATACAAATTTACCTTACAGTATGTGCATTATTTATATTTATTTTAATACAAATTTTAATATTTTATGTGTATTTTAGTATATATATTTTTATAAAAAATGCGTTATTTTATGGCTATTTTGCATCTTTATTTTCATACAAATATACATTATTTTATTAATATTCTGTGTATTTATTTTGATACGATTTTACATTATTCTATTTGTGTTTTGTATATATTTTTTTTATACATATTTACATTATTTAATTAGTATTTTGTATATATATTTGATACAAATTTACGTTATTTTAAGTGTATATGTTTATATATTTTCATTCAAACTTCCATTATTTTATGTGTATTTTGTATATTTATTTTCAAACAAATTTAAAATATTTTTGTGTATTTTTGTATATAGTTTTATACAAACTTAGGTTATTTTATGAGTATTTTGTATATCTATTTTCATACAAATACACATTCTTTTATTGATATTTTGTTTATTTATTTTGACGAGAATTTAAATTATTTAATGTGTATTTTGTATATATATTTTTATACGTATTTACATCATTTCATGTGTGTTTTGTGTATATATTTCTATAGAAATCTACGTTATATTATGTGTATTCGTATATAGATTTTTAAACAAATTTACACTTTTATGTGTATTTTGCATATTTTTTCAATACAAATTTACCTTATTGTATATGCATTTTGTATATTGATTTTAATACAAATTTAATTATTCTATGTGTATTTTTGTATATGTATTTAAAAAAATATGCTTTATTTTAAGGGTATTTTGCATCTTTATTTTCATACAAATTTATGTTTTTTTATTGATATTCTGCTCATTCATTTTGATACGATTTGACATTATTCTATGTGTATTTTGTATATATTTTTCATACAAATTTACGTTATTTTATGAGTATTTGTTTATATATTTTGACACAAATTTACAATATTTTATGGGTATTTTGTATATATATTTCAAAAGAAATTTACCTAGGTTTATGTGTATTTTGAATATCTATTTTCATACAAACTCAAATTATTTTTATGTATTTTTGTATATATTTCAATACAAATTTTAGTTATGTTATGTGTATTTTGTAAATCTATTTTCATTCAAATATATATTATTTTATTGGTATTTTGTTGATTTATATTGATACGAATTTACATTATTTTATATGTACTTTTTATATATATTTTTATACGCATTTACATTATTTAATATTTATTTTCAATATACAATTTTATACAAATTCATGGTATTTTATGTGTATTTGTATATATATTTTCATATAAATTTACATTATTGTATGTGTATTTTGTACATATATTTCATTACAAATTTACCTTATTTTATGTTTATTTTGTATGTGTATTTTGTACATTTATATTTATACAAATACACATTCTTTTATTGATATTTTGTTTATTTATTTTGTTTCGAGTTTATATTATTTTACGTGTATATTTATATTTATACAAATACACATTCTTTTACTAGTATTTGTTTATTTATTTTGATACGATTTTATGTATATTTGTATTAATTTTTTTATACGTATTTACTTCATTTTATGTGTATTTTGTATATATTTTTATAGAAATCAACGTTATTTGATGTGTATTCGTATATATATTTTGAAACAAATTTACATTGTTTTATATGTATTTTGCATATCTATTTCAATACAAATTTACCTTACAGTATGTGCATTTTGCATATTTATTTCAATACAAATTTAAATATTTAATGAGTATTTTGGTATATATATTTTTATAAAAATGCGATAATTTTGGGAATTTTGCAGCTTTATTTTCATACAAATTTACATTATTTAATTAATATTCTGTGTATTTATTTTGATACGATTTTACATTATTCTATTTGTGTTTTGTATATATATATATTTTTATACATATTTACATTATTTAATTAGTATTTTGTATATATATTTGATACAAATTTACGTTATTTTAAGTGTATATGTTTATATATTTTCATTTAAATTTCCATTATTTTATGTGTATTTTGTATATGTATTTCAATACAAATTTACCTAATTTTATGTGTATTTTGTATATTTATTTTCATAAAAATTTTAATTATTTTTGTGTATTTATGTATATAGTTTTATACAAACTTAGGTTATTTTATGAGTATTTTGTATATCTATTTTCATACAAATACACATTCTTTTATTGATATTTTCTTTATTTATTTTGACAAGAATTTAAATTATTTAATATGTATTTTGTATATATATTTTTAAACGTATTTACTTCATTTCATGTGTATTTTGTATATATATTTCTATAGAAATCTACGTTATATTATGTGTATTCGTATATAGATTTTTTAAAAAAATTACACTTTTATGTGTATTTTGCATATTTTTTCAATACAAATTTACCTTATTGTATATGCATTTTGTATATTAATTTTAATACAAATTTAATTATTCTATGTGTATTTTTGTATATGTATTTTTAAAAAAATATTCTTTATTTTATGGGTATTTTGCATCTTTATTTTTATACAAATTTACGTTATTTTATTGATATTCTGCTCATTCATTTTGATACGATTTGACATTATTCTATGTATATTTTGTATATATTTTTCATACAAATTTACGTTATTTTATGTATATTTGTTTATATATTTTCACACAAATTTTCAATATTTTATGGGTATTTTGTATATATATTTCAAAAGAAATTTACCTAGTTTTATATGTATTTTGAATATCTATTTTCATACAAACTCAAATTATTTTTATGTATTTTTTGTATATATTTCAATACAAATTTTAGTTATGTTATGTGTATTTTGTAAATCTATTTTCATTCAAATATATATTATTTTATTGGTATTTTGTTGATTTATATTGATACGAATTTACATTATTTTATATGTACTTTTTATATATATTTTTATACGCATTTACATTATTTAATATTTATATTGAATATATAATTTTATACAAATTCATGGTATTTTATGTGTATTTGTATATATATTTTCATATAAATTTACATTATTTTATGTGTATTTTGTACATATATTTCATTACAAATTTACCTTATTTTATGTTTATTTTGTATGTGTATTTTGTACATTTATATTTATACAAATACACATTCTTTTATTGGTATTTTGTTTATTTATTTTGTTTCGAATTTATATTATTTAATGTGTATTTTGTTTACATTTTTTTATACGTATTTACCTAATTTTATGTGTATTTTGTATATATATTTTTATAGAAATCTACGTTATTTTATGTGTTATATATTTTGAAACAAATTTACATTGTTTTATATGTATTTTTGCATATCTCTTTCAATAGAAGTTTACCTTATTGTATGTGCATTTTGTATATTTATTTCAATACAAATTTAAATATTTTATGTGTATTTTGATATATATATTTTTATAAGAAATGCGCTATTTGATGGGAATTTTGCATCTTTATTTTCATACAAATTTACATTATTTTATTAATATTCGGTGTATTTATTTTGATACGATTTTACATTATTCTATTTGTTTTTTGTATATATATATTTTTTTTATACATATTTACATTATTTAATGTGCATCTTGCATATATATTTCATACAAATTTATTATCTATTATTTATTTTCATACAAATACACATTCTTTTCATGATATTTTGTTTATTTATTTTGACACGAATTTACATTACTTAATATGTATTTTGTATCTATATTTTTATACGTATTTACATAATTTCATGTGTATTTTGTATATATATTTCTATAGAAATCTACGTTATTTTATGTGTATTCGTATATATATTTTGAAACAAATTTACACTGTTTTATTTTTATTTTGCGTTTTTTTTTCAATACAAATTTACCTTATTGTGTGTGTGCATTTTGTATATTAATTTTAATACAAATTTATTTATTCTGTGTATTTTTGTATATGTATTTTTAAAAAAAATATGCTTTATCTTATGGGTATTTTGCATCTTTATTTTCATACAAATTTAAATTATTTTATTGATATTCTGTGTACTTATTTTGATACAATTTTACATTATTCGATGTATAACAAAAATAAATACAGAATACACAAAAATAGATATGCACAATACATATAAACAATGTAAATTTGTTTCAAAATATATATACGAATACACATGAAATAAGGTAGATTTCTATAAAAATATATATACAAAATACACATAAAATTAAGTAAATACGTATAAAAAATGTATACAAAATACACATAAAATAATGTAAATTTGAATGAAAATATATAAACAAATACACATAAAATAACGTAAATTTGGAAGAAATATATATAAAAAATACACATTAAATATTGTAAATATGTATAAAAAAATATATACAAAACAAATAGAATAATGTAAAATAGTATCAAAATAAATACACAGAATATTAATCAAATAATGTAAATTTGTATGAAAATAAAGATGCAAAATACCCATAAAACAACGCATTTTTTATGAACATATATATACCAAAATACACATAAAATATTTAAATTTGTATTTCAATAAATATACAAAATGCACATACAATAACGTAAATTTGTATTGAAATAGATATGCAAAAAAACACATAAAATATATAAATTTGTTTCAAAATATATATACGAACACACATAAAATAACGTAGATTTCTATAAAAATATATATACAAAATACTCATAAAATGAAGTAAATACGTATTAGAAAATGTATACAAAATACACATAAAATAATGTAAATTCGTATCAAAATAAATAAACTGAATGCCAATAAAAGAATGTTTACTTGTATAAATATAAATATACAAAATACACATAAAATAACGTAAAATTGTATAAAACTATATACAAAAATAAACAAAAATAATTAAATTTGTATGAAAATAGATATACAAAAGACACATAAAATAAGCTAAATTTGAATTGAAATAAATATAGAAAATACATAAAATAATGTAAATTTGTATCAAAATATATATTCAAATACACATATAATAACGTAAATTTGTATAAAAATATATAAACAAAATACACATTAAGTAATGTAAATACGTATAAAAGATATGTACGTAATGTAAAAATTTATAAAATTAAAGATGCAATATACCCATAAAATAACTCATATTTAAAAAAAAATATATACAAAAATACACATCAAATAATTAAATTTGTATTAAAATAAATATACAAAATAAACATTCAATAAGGTATATTTTTATTGAAATAGATATGCAAAAAACACATCAAATAAAGTAAATTTGTATCAATATATTTACGAATACACACAATAAAATAACGTAAATTTTTATGAAAATATATATACAAAATACACATAAAATAATGTAAATACATAGAAAAATATATATACAAAATACACATAAAATAATGTAAATTCGTATCAAAAGAAATAAACAAAATTTCCTCTAAAAGAATGTATATTTGTAGGAAAATATATATACAAAATACAAATAAAATAACAAAAATTTGTATAAAAATATATCCAAAAATACACAAAAATAATTTAAATTTGTTTGAAAATAGATATGCAAAATACACATGAAATTAGGCAAATTTTTATTGAAATACAAATACAAAATACATATAAAATAATATAAATTTGTATGAAAATATATAAACAAATACACATAAGATAACGTAAATTTCCATAAAATATATGTACAAAATATACATTAAATAATGTAAATATGTCTAAAAATATATATACAAAATACACAGAATAACGTAAAATCGTATCAAAATAAATAAACAGACTATCAATAAAACAATGTAAATTTGTATGAAAATAAAGATGCAAAATACCCATATAATAACGCATATTTGTTTAAAATATATATATACAAAAATACACATAAAATAATTAAATTTGTATCAAAATAAATATACAAAAGGCACATACAATAAAGAAAATTTGTGTTGAAATAGATATGCGAAATACACATAAATAATGTAAATTTGTATCAAAATATATATACGAATACACATAAAATAGAGTAAATTTCTATGAAAATATATATTAAAAATACATATAAAATTATGTAAAAAAGTATAAATATATATATATATATATATATATATATATATATATATATATATATATATATATATATATATATATATATATATATATATATATATATATATATAGATATATATATATATATATATATATATATATATATATATATATATATATTTATATCAAATACACCTTAAATAATGAAAATTCGTATCAAAATCATTAAACAAAATTCCGATAAAATAACGTAAATACGTAGAAAAA
The DNA here is from genome assembly GCF_024679095.1 of Eriocheir sinensis. Lineage (NCBI taxonomy): Eukaryota > Metazoa > Arthropoda > Malacostraca > Decapoda > Varunidae > Eriocheir > Eriocheir sinensis. The sequence continues at coordinate 184,994 of NW_026111985.1, forward strand.
TATATATACAAAATACACATAAAATAATGTAAATTCGTATCAAAATAAATAAATATATATATATATATATATATATATATATATATATATATATATATATATATATATATATATATATATATATATATATATATATATATATATATATATATATATATATATATATATATAAATATATATATATATATATATATATATATATATATATATATATATATATATATATATATAGTATATGTATAGAAAATACACATGAAATAATCTAAATTCGTATCGAAATAAATGAACAAAATACCGATAATATAATGTAATTTTGAATGAAAATATATGTAGAAAATACACATAAAATAACGTAAATACAAATAAATATATACACATAAAATGATTTGAATTTGAATAAAAATAGATATAAAAATAAACATAAAATAAGGCAAATTTGTAATGAAATATATATACAAAATACACATAAAATAATGTAGATTTGTTTCAAAATATATATACGAATACACATAAAATAACGTAGATTTCTATAGAAATATATATACAAAATACACATAAAATGATGTAAATACGTATAAAAATATATATACAAAATACACATTAAATAATGTAAATTCGTGTCAAAATAAATAAGGAAAATATCAATAAAAGAATGTGTATTTGTATGAAAATACATATACAAAATACACATAAAATAACGTAAATTTGTATAAAACTATATATAAAAATACACAAAAATATATTAAATTTGTATGAAAATAAATATACAGAATACACATAAAATTAGGTAAATTTATATAGAAATACATATACAAAATACACATAAAATAATATAAATTTGAATGAAAATATATAAACAAATGCACTTCAATTAACGTAAATTTGTATAAAATATATACAAAATACTCATTAAATAATGTAAATATGTATAAAAAAATATATACAAAACACAAATAGAATAATGTAAAATCGTATCATAAATTTGAATAAAATATATATGCAAGATACACATTAAATAATGTAAATGTGTATAAAAAAATATATACAAAAAATAAATAAAATAATGTAAAATCCTATCAATATAAATACACAGAATATCAATAAAATAATGTAAATTTGTATGAAAAGAAAGATGCAAAATTCCCATAAAATAGCGCATTTTTTATAAAAATATATATACCAAAATACACATAAAATATTTAAATTTGTATTGAAATACATATACAAAATAGAAATAAAATAATGTAAATTTGAATGAAAATATATTAACAAATACACTTAAAAAATATATATATATATATATATATATATATATATATATATATATATATATATATATATATATATATATATATATATATATATATATATATAAAATACACATGAAATAATGTAAATATGTATAAAAAATATATGCAAAAGACAAATAGAATAATGTAAAATAGTATCAAAATAAATACACAGAATATTAATAAAATAATGTAAATTTGTATGAAAATAAAGATGCAAAATACCCATAAAACAACGCATTTTTTATGAAAATATATATACCAAAATACACCTAAAATATTTAAATTTGTATTACAATAGATATACAAAAATATTTTAAATTTGTATGAAAATAAATATACAAAATACACATAAAATTAGGTAAATTTGTATTGAAATACATATACAAAATACACATAAAATAATGTAAATTTGTATGAAATTAAAACAAATTCACATAAAATAACGTACATTTGTATAAAATATATATACAAAATATACATAGAATAATGTAAAATCGTATCAAAATAAATACACAGAATATCAATAAAATAATGTAAATTTGCGTAAAAATATATATACAAAACACACATCAAATAATGTACATGCGTATAAAAATATGTATACAAAATACCAATGAAATAATCTAAATTTGTATCGAATCAAATTAACAAAACACCAAAAAAATAATGGAATTTTAAATGAAAATATATATAGAAAATACACATAAAATAACCTAAATACAAATACAAATATACACATAAAATAATTTAAAATTGAAAGAAATAAATATACAAAATAAACATAAATAAGGTAAATTTGTAATGAAATATATGTACAAAATACACATAAAATAATATAAATTTGTATGAAAATATAAATACAAATACACATAAAATAACATGAATTAGTATAAAAATATATATTCAAAATAAACATTAAATAATGTATAAAAATATATATACACAATAAAGTAAATTTGTATTGAAATAGATAAGCAAAATACACATAAATAATGTAAATTTGTATCAAAATATATATACGAATACACCTAAAATAGAGTAAATTTCTATGAAAACATACATACACAATACATATCAAATGATGTAAATAAGGATAAAAATATATATATCAAATACACCTAAAATAATGTAAATTCGTATCAAAATAAATAAACAAAATTCCGATAAAAAACGTATATTTGTAGGAAAATAAATACCGAAAATACACATAAAATAACGAAAATTTGTATAAAAATATATACAAAAAAAACAAAAATAATATCAATTTGTATGAAAATAGATATACAAAACACACATATAATTAGTTAAATTTGTATTTAAATACATGTACAAAATATACGTAAAATTATGTAAATTTGTATTTAATGAAAACAAATACACATAAAATAACGTACATTTGTATAAAATATATATACTAAATACACATAGAATAATGTAAAATCGTATCAAAATAAGTACACAGAATATCAATAAAATAATTTAAATTTGTATGAAAATAAAGATGCAAAATACCCATAAAATAAAGCATATTTTTTTTAAAAATACATATACAAAAATACACATAGAATAATTAAATTTGTATTAAAATTAATATACAAAATGCATATACAATAAGGTTAATTTGTATTGAAAAAATACGCAAAATACACATAAAACAGTGTAAATTTGTTTCAGAAAATATATACGAATACACATAAAATAACGTTGATTTCTATAGGAATATATATACAAAATACACATGAGATGATGTAAATACGTATAAAAATATATATACAAAATACACATTAAATAATGCAGATTCGCGTCAAAATAAATAAACAGAATATCAATAAAAGAAAGTGTATTTGTATGAAAATAGATATACAAAATACACATAAAATAACCTAAATTTGCATCAAACTATATACAAAAATACACAAAAATATTTTAAATTTGTATGAAAATAAATATACAAAGAACATATAAAATTCGGTAAATTTGTATTGAAATACATATACAAAATACACATAAAATAATGTAAATTTGAATGAAAATACATAAACAAATACACTTAAAATAACGTAAATTTGTATAAAAAATATATATACAAAACACAAATAGAATAATGTAAAATCGTATCAAAATAAATACACAGAATATTAATAAAATAATGTAAATTTGTATGAAAATAAAGAGGCAAAATACCCATAAAATAACGCATTTTTTTATTTATAAAAATATATATACCAAAATACACATAAAAAAATTAAATTTGTATTAAAATATATATATAAAAAACCCATACAATAAGGTAAATTTGTATTGAAATAGATATGCAAAATACATATAAAACAATGTAAATTTGTTTCAAAATATATATACGAATACACATAAAATAACGTAGATTTCTATAAAAATATATATACAAAATACACATAAAATGAAGTAAATACGTATAAAAAAATGCATACAAAATACACATAAAATAATATAAACTCGTATCAAAATATATAAACAAAATACCAATAAAAGAATGTGTATTTGTAATACACATATAATTAGTTAAATTTGTATTTTAATACATGTACAAAATACACATAAAATTATGTAAATTTGTATGAAATGAAAACAAATACACATAAAATAACGTACATTTGTATAAAATATGTATACAAAATACACATAGAATAATGTAAAACCGTATCAAAATAAGTACACAGAATATCAATAAAATAATTTAAATTTGTATGAAAACAAAGATGCAAAATACCCATAAAATAAAGCATATTTAAAAAAAAATACATATACAAAAATACACATAGAATAATTAAATTTGTATTAAAATTAATACACAAAATGCACATACAATAAAGTAAATTTGTATTGAAAAAGTACGCAAAATACACTTAAAACAGTGTAAATTTGTTTCAAAATATATATACGAATACACATAAAATAGCGTTGATTTCTATATGAATATATATACAAAATACACATGAAATGATGTAAATACGTATAAAAATATATATACAAAATACACATTAAATAATGTAAATTCGCGTCAACATAAATAAACAAAATATCAATAAAAGAATGTGTATTTGTATGAAAATAGATATTCAAAATACAAATAAAATAACCTAAATTTGTATCAAACTATATACAAAAACACACAAAAATATTTTAAATTTGTATGAAAATAAATATACAAAATACACATAAAATTAGGTAAATTTGTATGGAAATACATATACAAAATACACATAAAATAATGTAAATTTGAATGAAAATACATAAACAAATACACTTAAAATAACGTAAATTTGTATAAAAAAATATATACAAAACACAAATAGAAAAATGTAAAATCGTATCAAAATAAATACACAGAATATTAATAAAATAATGTAAATTTGTATGAAAATAAAGAGGCAAAATACTCATAAAATAACGCATTTTTTTTATTTATAAAAATATATATACCAAAATACACATAAAAAAATTAGATTTGTATTAAAATAAATATATAAAAAACACATGCAATAAAGGAAATTTGTATTGAAATAGATATGCAAAATACATATAAAGCAATGTAAATTTGTTTCAAAATAGGTATACGAATACACATAAAATAACGTAGATTTCTATAAAAATATATATTCAAAATACACATAAAATGAAGTAAATACGTATAAAAAAATGTATACAAAATACACATCAAATAATGTAAATTCGTATCAAAATAAATAAACAAAATACCAATAAAAGAATGTGTATTTGTATAAATATAAATATACAAAATACACATAAAATAACGTAAATTTATATAAAACTATATACAAAAATACACTGAAGTAATTAAATTTGTATGAAAATATATACAAAATACACAAAATAAGCTAAATTTGAATTGAAATATATATACAAAATACATGAAATAAAGTAAATTTGTATCAAAATATTTATACAAATACACATATAATAACGTAAATTTGTATGAAAATATATAAACAAAATACACATTAAATAATGTAAATACGTATAAAAAAATATGTACAAAATACACATATAATCATGTAATTCGTATCAAAATAAATAAACAAAATACCAATAAAATAATATAAATTTGTATGAGTAAACGTGTATGTTGCATATTTTTTCAATACAAATTTACCTTAATATATACGCATTGTGTATATTAATTTTAATACAAATTTAATTATTCGATGTGTATTTTTGTATCTGTATTTTTATAAACATATGCTTTATTTTTTGGGTATTTTGCATCTTTATTTTCATACAAATTTACATTATTTTATTGATATTCTGCTCATTCATTTTGATACGAATTGATATTATTCTATGTGTATTTTGTGAGTATTTTTCATACAAATTTACGTTATTTTATGTGTATTTGTTTATATATTTTGACACAAATTTACAATATTTTATGGCTATTTTTTATATACATTTCAAAAGAAATTTACCTAGTTTTATGTGTATTTTGTATATCTATTTTCATACAAACTCAAATTATTTCTATGTATTTTTGTATATATTTTAAAACAAATTTTAGTTATGTTATGTGTATTTTGTAAATTTATTTTCATTCAGATATATATTATTTTATTGGCGTTTTGTTGATTTATATTGATACGAGTTTACATTATTTTATATGTACTTTGTATATATATTTTTATACGCTTTTACATTATTTAATATTTATTTTGAATATATATTTTTATACAAATTCATGGTATTTTATGTGTATTTGTATATATATTTTCATATAAATTTACATTATTTTATGTGTATTTTGTACATATATTTTATTACAAATCTACCTTATTTTATGTTTATTTTGTATGTGTATTTTGTATATTTATATTTATCCAAATACACATTCTTTTATTGGTATTTTGTTTATTTATTTTAAATCGAATTTACATTATTTTATGTGTATTTTGTATATATATTTTTATAGAAATCTACGTTTTTTTATTTGTATTCGTATATATATTTTGAAACAAATTTACATTGTTTTATATGTATTTTTGCATATCTCTTTCAATACAAATTTACCTTATTGTATGTGCATTTTGTATATTTATTTCAATACAAATTTAAATATTTTATTTGTATTTTGGTAAATATATTTTTATAAGAAATGCGCTACTTTATGGGAATTTTGCATCTTTATTTTCATACAAATTTACATTATTTTATTAATATTCGGTGTATTTATTTTGATACGATTTTACATTATTCTATTTGTTTTTTGTATATACTTTTTTTTATACATATTTACATTATTTAATGTGTATCTTGCATATATATTTTATACAAATTTATTATCTATTATCTATTTTCATACAAATACACATTCTTTTCATGATATTTTGTTTATTTATTTTCACACGAATTTACATTATTTGATATGTATTTTGTATATATATTTTTATGCGTATTTACATAATTTCATATGTATTTTGTATATATATATCTATAGAAATCTACTTTATTTTATGTGTATTCGTATATATATTTTGAAACAAATTTACATTGTTTTTTATGTATTTTTGAATATCTCTTTCAATACAAATTTACCTTTCTGTATATGCATTTTGTATATTTATTTCAATACAAATTTAAATATTTTATGTGTATTTTGGTATATATATTTTTATAAAAAATGCGATAATTTCTACGAATTTTGCATCTTTATTTTCATACAAATTTACATTATTTTATTGATATTCTGTGTATTTATTTTGATACGATTTTACATTATTCTATTTGTTTTTGTATATATTTTTTTTATACACATTTACATTATTTAATGTGTATCTTGCATATATATTTTATACAAATTTACGTTATTTTAAGTGTATTTGTTTATATATTTTCATTCAAATTTACATTATTTGATGTGTATTTTGTATATGTATTTCAATCCAAATTTACCTAATTTTATGTGTATTTTGTATATTTCTTTTCAAACAAATTTAAATTATTTTTGTGTATTTTTGTATATAGTTTTATACAAATTTAGGTTATTTTATGTACGCATTTACATTATTTAGTGTGTGTTTTGTCTATATATATTTTAATGCAAATTTACTTTATTTTATGTGCTTTTTTGAACATATATTTTTATAGAAATTTGCGTTATTTGTATATGTTTTCTCATACAAATTTACATTATTTTATTGCTATTTTGTTTATTTATTTTGATACGAATTACATGATTATATGTGTATTTTGTACATATTTTTTATACATATTTACATTACTTAATGTGTATTTTGTTTATATATTTTTAAACAAATCTACGTTATTATATGTATTTGTATAAATATTTTGATACAGATTTACATTATTTTATGTATTTTGTATGTACATTTCAATTCAAATTTAGCTTATTTTAGCAGTATTTTGTATATACATTTTCATACAAATTTAATTACTTCTGTGTATTTTTGTATATAGTTTTATACAAATTTACGATATTTTATGTGTATTTTGTATATTTATATTTATACAAATACACATTCTTTTACTGGTATTTTGTTTATTTATTTTGATACGATTTTTATGTGTATTTTGTATTAATTTTTTTATACGTATTTACTTCATTTTATGTGTATTTTGTATATTTTTTTTATAGAAATCTACGTTATTTTATGTGTATTCGTATATATATTTTGAAACAAATTTACATTGTTTTATATGTATTTTGCATATCTATTTCAATACAAATTTACCTTATAGTATGTGCATTTTTTATATTTATTTTAACACAAATTTTAATATTTTATGTGTATTTTGGTATATATATTTTTATAAAAAATGCGTTATTTTATGGCTATTTTGCATATTTATTTTCATACAAATTTACATTATTTTATTATTATTCTGAGTATTTATTTTTGATACGATTTTACATTATTCTATTTGTGTTTTGTATATATTTTTTTTATACATATTTACATTATTTAAAGTGTATTTTGTATATATATTTGATACAAATTTACGTTATTTTAAGTGTATATGTTTATATATTTTCATTCAAATATCCATTATTTTATGTGTATTTTGTATATGTATTTCAATACAAATTTACCTAATTTTATGTGTATTTTGTATATTTATTTTCATACAAATTTAAATTATTTTTGTGTATTTTTGTATATAGTTTTATACAAACTTAGGGTATTTTATGAGTATTTTGTATATCTATTTTCATACAAATACACATTCTTTTATTGATATTTTGTTTATTTATTTTGACGAGAATCTCAATTATTTAATGTGTATTTGTATATATATATTTTATACGTATTTACATCATTTCATGTGTATTTTGTATATATATTTCTATAGAAATCTACGTTATTTTATGTGTATTCGTATATAGATTTTTAAACAAATTTACACTTTTATGTGCATTTTGTATATTTTTTCAATACAAATTTACCTTATTGTACGTGCATTTTGTATATTAATTTTAATACAAATTTAATTATTATATGTGGATTTTTGTATATGTATTTTTAAAAAAATATGCTTTATTTTATAGGTATTTTGCATCTTTATTTTCATACAAAATTACATTATTTTATTGATATTCTGTGTATTTATTTTGATACGATTTTACATTATTCTATGTATATTTTGTATATCTATTTTATACAAATGTACGTTATTTTATGTTAATTTGTTTTCATTTCATACAAATTTACATTATTTTATGTGTATTTTGTATATCTATTTTCATACAAATTGAAATCTATTTTTTTTTTGTTTTTTTGTATATATTTTTATTCAAATTTTCGTAATTTTATGTGTATTTTGTATATTTATTTTCCTACAAATATACGTTCTTTTATCGGAGTTTTGTTTATTTATTTTGATACGAATTTTCATTTTTTTAGGTGTGTTAGATACATATATATATATATATATATATATATATATATATATATATATATATATATATATATATATATATATATATATATATATATATATATATATATATATATATATATATATATATATATATATATATATATTTATATGTATTTTGAATATATATTTTCATAGAAATTTACTCTATATGTTTATACAAAAAAACACAAAAATAATTTAAATTTGTATGAAAATAAATATACAAAATACACATAAAATTAGATAAATTTGTATTGAAATACATATACAAAATACACTTAAAATAATGTAAATTTGAATGAAATTATATAAACTAATACACTTAAAATAACGTTAATTTGTATAAAATATATAAAAAATACACATTAAATAATGAAAATATGTATAAAAAAATATATACAAAACACAAATAGTATAATATAAAATCGTATCAAAATATATACACAGAATATTAATAAAATAATGTACATTTGTATGAAAACTAAGATGCAAAATACCTATAAATAACGCATTTTTTTAAAATTATATTTACCAAAATACACATAAAATATTTGAATTTGTATTAAAATAAATATACAAAATGCACATACAATAAGGTAAATTTGTATTGAAATAGATATGCAAAATACATATAAAACAATGTAAATTTGTTACAAAATATATATACGAATACACATAAAATAACGTAGATTTCTATAAATATATATATACACAATACAAATAAAAACATAAAGTAAATTCGTTTCAAAATATTTTTAACAAATACACATATAATAACGTAAATTTGTAAAAAAATATATAAACAAAATACACATTAAGTAATGTAAATACGTATAAAAAAATATTTACAAAATACACAAATAATCAAGTCATTCGTATCAAAATAAATAAACAAAAACTAATTAAATAATGTAAATTTGTATGAGAAAACATATACAAAATACACATAAAATAACGTTTTAAGTTTCTATAAAAATATATGTACAAAAATGCACATAAAATTAGTTTGCATAAAAATATATATACATTAGATAATGTAAATGAGTATAAAAATATGTATACAAAATACCTATGAAATAATCTAAATTCGTATCGAGTTAAATTAAGAAAATAACAAGAAAATAATGTAATTTTGGATGAAAATATATATAGAAAACACACATAAAATAACCTAAATACAAATATATAAACAAATACACTTAAAATAACGTAAATTTGTATAAAATATATATAAAAAATACACATTAAATAATGTAAATATGTGTAAAAATATATATACAAAACACAAATAGAATAATATAAAATGGTATCAAAATAAATACACAGAATATTAATAAAATAATGTAAATTTGTATGAAAATTAAGATGCAAAATACCCATAAAATAACGCATTTTTTATAAAAATATATTTACCAAGACACACATAAAATATTTGAATTTGTATTAAAATAAATATACAAAATGCACATACAATAAGGTAAATTTGTATTGAAATAGATATGCAAAATACATATAAAACCATGTAAATTTTTTTCAAAATATATATTCGAATACACATAAAATAACGTAGATTTCTATGAAAATAAATATACAAAATACACATAAAATGAAGTAAATACCTATAAAAAAGGTATACAAAATACACATAAAATAATGTAAACTCGTATCAAAATAAATAAACAAAATACTAATAAAAGAATGTGTATTGTATAAATATAAATATTCAAAATACAAATAAAATAACGTAAATTTATATAAAACTATATGGAAAAATACACAAAAGTAATTAAATTTGTGTGAAAATAGATATACAAAATACATGTGTATTTTGATTATTTATTTTCATACAAATTGAAATTATTTTTGTTTATTTTTTTATATATTTTCATACAAATTTTCGTTATTTTGTGTGTATTTTGTATATTTATTTTTTCTACAAATATACGTTCTTTTATCTGAGTTTTGTTTATTGAATTTGAAACGAATTTACCTTATTTTGTATATCTATTTTTATACAAATTAAAATACTTCTGTGTATTTTTGTATATAGTTTAATATAAATTTACGTTATTTTATGTGTATTTTGTATATTTATATTTATACAAATACACATTCTTTTATTGGTATTTTGTATATTTATTTTGATGCGAATTTACATTATTTTATGTGTATTTTGTATACATTTTTTTATACGTATTTACTTCATTTTATGTGTATTTTGTATATATATTTTTATAGAAATCTACGTTATTTCATGTGTATTCGTATATATATTTTGAAAGAAATTTACATTGTTTTATATGTATTTTGCATATCTATTTCAATACAAATTTACCTTATTGTATGTGCATTTTGTATATTTATTGTAATACAAATTTAAATATTTTATGTGTATTTTGGTATATATATTTTCATAAAAAATGCGTTGTTTTATGGGTATTTTGCATCTTTATTTTCATCAAAATTTACATTATTTTATTAAAATTCTGTGTATTTATTTTGATACTATTTTACATTATTCTATTTGTCTTTTGTATATATTTTTTTATACATATTTACATAATTTAATGTGTATCTTGCATATATATTTCATACAAATTTATTATCTATTATCTATTTTCATACAAATACACATTCTTTTCATGATATTTTATTTATTTATTTTGACACGAATTTGCATTATTTGATATGTATTTTCTATATATATTTTTATACGTATTTACATAATTTCATAAGTATTTTGTATATATATTTCTATAAAAATCTACTTTATTTTATGTGTTTTCGTATATATATTTTGAAACAAATTTACATTGTTTTATATGTATTTTTTAATATCTCTTTCAATACAAATTTACCTTACTGTATATGCATTTCTATGGATATGCAAAAAACATATAAAGCAATGTAAATTTGTTTCAAAATATATATACGAACACACATAAAATAACGTAGATTTCTATAAAAATATATATACAAAATACACATAAAATTAAGTAAATACGTATAAAAAAGGTATACAAAATACACATAAAATAATGTAAAGAAAATACAAATATACAAAATGCACATAAAATAACGTAAATTTCTATAAAACTATATACAAAAATACACAGAAGTAATTAAATTTGTATGAAAATAGATATACAAAATACACACAAAATAAGCTAAATTTGAGTTGAAATATATATACAAAATACATAAAATAAAGTAAATTTGTATCGAAATATTTTTAACAAATACTCATATAATAACGTAAATTTGTATAAAAATATATAAACAAAATACACATTAAGTAATGTAAATACGTATAAAAAAATATGTAAAAAATACACATATAATCATGTAATTCGTATCAAAATAAATAAACAAAAAAACAATAAAATAATGTAAATTTGTATGAGAAAACATATACAAAATACACATAAAATAACGCAAATTTCTATAAAAATATATGTACAAAAATGCACATAAAATTAATTTGCATAAAAAAATATAAACAAAGCACATTAGATAATGTAAATGAGTATAAAAATATGTATACAAAATACCTATGACATAATCTAAACTCGTATCGAGTTAAATTAAGAAAATACCAATAAAATAATATAGTTTTGGATGAAAATATATATAGAAAACACACAAAAATAACCTAAATACAAATACAAATATACACATTAAATAATTTAAAATTGAATAAAATATATAAACAAAATAAATTTGTAATGAAATATATGTAAAAATACACATAAAATAATTTAAATTTGTATGAAAATATATATACAAACACACATAAAATGACATGAATTTGTATAAAATTTGTATCAAAATATATACGAATACACACAATAAAATAACGTAAATTTTTATGAAAATGTATATATAAAATACACATAAAAGAATTTAAATACGTAAAAAAATATATATACAAAATACACATAAAATAATGTAAATTCGTAAAAAAATAAATACACAAAATTCCAATAAAAGAATGTATATTTGTAGGAAAATATATATACAAAATACAAAAAAAATAACTAAAATTTGTATAAAAATATATAAAATTACGTAAATACAAATACAAATATACACATAAAATAATTTAAAATTGAATGAAATAAATATACAAAATAATCATAAAATAAGGTAAATTTGTAATGAAAAATATGTAAAAATACACATTTAAAATAAAATAACTCATATTTAAAAAAAAATATATACAAAAATACACATAAAATAATTAAATTTGTATTAAAATAAATATACAAAATACACATAAAATAAGGTAGATTTTTATTGAAATAGATACGCAAAAAACACATAAAATAAAGTAAATTTGTATCAAAATATATACGAATACACACAATAAAATAACGTAAATTTTTATGAAAATATATATACAAAATACACATTAAATAATATAAATACATAGAAAAATATATATACAAAATACACATAAAATAATGTAAATTCGTATCAAAATAAATAAACAAAATTTCCTCTAAAAGAATGTATATTTGTAGGAAAATATATATACAAAATACAAATAAAATAACAAAAATTTGTATAAAAATATATACAAAAATACACAAATTTTTTTTTATTTTGTTTGAAAATAGATATGCAAAATACACATGAAATTAGGCAAATTTTTATTGAAATACATATACAAAATACACATAAAATAATGTAAATTTGAAAGAAACTATATAAACAAATACACATCAGATCACGTAAATTTCCATAAAATATATGTACGAAATATACATTAAATAATGTAAATATGTCTAAAAATATGTATACAAAATACACAGAATAACGTAAAATCGTATGAAAATAAATAAACAGACTATCAATAAAATAATGTAAATTTGTATGAAAATAAAGATGCAAAATACCCATATAATAACGCATATTTGTTTCAAAATATATATACAAAAATACACATAAAATAATTAAATTTGTATCAAAATAAATATACAAAAGGCACATACAATAAAGATAGTTTGTATCAAAATATATATACGAATACACATAAAATAGAGTAAATTTCTATGAAAATATATATTAAAAATACATATATATATATATATATATATATATATATATATATATATATATATATATATATATATATATATATATATATATATATATATATATATATATATATATATATATATATATATATATATATATATATATATATATATATATATATATATATATATATATATATATATATATATATATATATATATATATATATATATATATATATATATATATATATATATATCAAATACACCTAAAATAAAGAAAATTCGTATCAAAATCAATAAACAAAATTCCGATAAAAGAACGTAGAAATTTACATTATTTTATGTGTATTTTGTACATGTATTTAAATATAAATTTAACTAATTATATGTGTATTTTGTATATCTATTTTCACACAAATTGAAATTTATTTTTTGTTTTTTTGTATATATTTTTATTCAAATTTTCGCAATTTTATGTGTATTTTGTATATTTATTTTCCTACAAATATGCGTTCTTTTATGGGAATTTTGTTTATTTATTTTGATACGAATTTTCATTTTTTTAGGTGTATTTGATATATATATTTTTATACTTATTTACATAATTTTATATGTATTTTGAATATATATTTTCATAGAAATTTACTCTATATGTATATACAAAAAAACACAAAAATAATTTAAATTTGTATGAAAATAAATATACAAAATACACATAAAATTAAGTAAATTTGTATTAAAATACATATACAAAATACACTTAAAATAATGTAAATTTGAATGAAATTATATAAACAAATACACTTAAAATAACGTTAATTTGTAAAAAATATATATACAAATACACATTAAATAATGAAAATATGTATAAAAATATATACAAAACACAAATAGTATAATATAAAATCGTATCAAAATATATACACAGAATATTAATAAAATAATGTACATTTGTATGAAAACTACGATGCAAAATACCTATAAAATAACGCATTTTTTATAAAATTATATATACCAAAATACACATAAAATATTTGAATTTGTATTAAAATAAATATACAAAATGCACATACAATAAGGTAAATTTGTATTGAAATAGATATGCAAAATACATATAAAACAATGTAGATTTGTTTCAAAATATATATACGAATACACATAAAATAACGTAGATTTCTATAAATAAATAAATAAATAAATATATATATATATATATATATATATATATATATATATATATATATATATATATATATATATATATATATATATATATATATATATATATATATATATATATATATATATATATACAAAATACAAATAAAATTAAGTAAATACGAATCAAAAATGTATACAAAATAAATAATGTAAAGTCGTATAAATATAAATAAACAAAATACCAATAAGAGAATGTGTATTTATATAAATATAAATATACAAAATGCACATAAAATAACGTAAATTTGTATAAAACTATATACAAAAATACACAGAAGTAATTAAATTTGTATGAAAATAGATATACAAAATACACACAAAATAAGCTAAATTTGAATTGAAATAAATAAAGTAAATTCGTTTCAAAATATTTTTAACAAATGCACATATAATAACGTAAATTTGTAAAAAATATATAAACAAAATACACATTAAGTAATGTAAATACGTATAAAAAATATTAACAAATACACAAATAATCAAGTCATTCGTATCAAAATAAATAAACAAAAAACTAATTAAATAATGTAAATTTGTATGAGAAAACATATACAAAATACACATAAAATAACGTTTCAATATTTAAATACAAATTTAATTTATTACAATATTATATATACAATATTATTACAAAATATACATAAAATAACGAAAATTTGTATAAAAATTTATACAAAAAAAACAAAAATAATTTCAATTTGTTTGAAAATAGATATACAAAATACACATATAATTAGTTAAATTTGTCTTTAAATACATGTACAAAATACATATAAAATAATGTAAATTTTTATGAAATGAAAACATATAAACATAAAATAACGTACATTTGTATAAAATATATATACAAAATACACATAGAATAATGTAAAATCGTATCATAATAAGTACACAGAATATCAATAAAATAACTTAAATTTGTATGAAAATAAAGATGCAAAATACCCATAAAATAAAGCATATATTTTTTAAAAATACATGCACAAAAATACACATAGAATAATTAAATTTGTATTAAAATTAATATACAAAATGCACATACAATAAGGTAAATTTGTATTGAAAAAATACGCAAAATACACATAAAACAGTGTAAATTTGTTTCAAAATATATATACGAATACACATAAAATAACGTTGATTTCTATAGGAATATATATACAAAATACACATGAAATGATGTAAATACGTATAAAAATATATATACAAAATACACATTAAATAATGTAAATTCGCGTCAAAATAAATAAACAAAATATCAATAAAAGAATGTGTATTTGTATGAAAATAGATATGCAAAAAACACATAAAATAACCTAAATTTGTATCAAGCTATATACAGAAATTCACAAAAATATTTTAAATTTGTATGAAAATAAATATACAAAATACACATAAAATTAGGTAAATTTGTATTGAAATACATATACAAAATACACATAAAATAATGTAAATTTGTATGAAATTAAAACAAATTCACATAAAATAACGTACATTTGTATAATATATATATACAAAATATACATAGAATAATGTAAAATCGTATCAAAACAAATACACAGAATATCAATAAAATAATGTAAATTTGCATAAAAATATATATACAAAACACACATTAAATAATGTACATGCGAATAAAAATATGTATACAAAATACCAATGAAATAATCTAAATTTGTATCGAATCAAATTAACAAAATACCAAAAAAATAATGGAATTTTGGATTAAAATATATATAGAAAATACACATAAAATAACCTAAATACAAATACAAATATACACATAAAATAATTTAAAATTGAATGAAATAAATATACAAAATAAACATAAATAAGGTAAATTTGTAATGAAATACAAAATACACATAAAATAATATAAATTTGTATGAAAATATAAATACAAATACACATAAAATAACATGAATTAGTATAAAAATATATATTGAAAATAAACATTAAATAATGTATAAAAATATATATACACAATAAAGTAAATTTGTATTGAAATAGATATGCAAAATACACATAAATAATGTAAATTTGTATCAAAATATATATACGAATACACCTAAAATAGAGTAAATTTCTATGAAAATATACATACACAATACATATCAAATGATGTAAATAAGTATAAAAATATATATATCAAATACACCTAAAATAATGTAAATTCGTATCAAAATAAATAAACAAAATTCCGATAAAAAACGTATATTTGTAGGAAAATAAATACCGAAAATACACATAAAATAACGAAAATTTGTACATAAAATATATACAAAAAAAATAATAATATAAATTTGTATGAAAATAGATATACAAAATACACATATAATTAGTTAAATTTGTATTTAAATACATGTACAAAATACACGTAAAATAATGTAAATTTGTATGAAATGAAAACAAATACACATAAAATAACGGACATTTGTATAAAATATATATACTAAATACACATAGAATATTGTAAAATCGTATCAAAATAAGTAAACAGAATATCAATAAAATAATTTAAATTTGTATGAAAATAAAGATGCAAAATACCCATAAAATAAAGCATTTTTTTGTTTTTAAATACATATACAAAAATACACATAGAATAATTAAATTTGTATTAAAATTAATATACAAAATGCATATACAATAAGGTTAATTTGTATTGAAAAAATACGCAAAATACACATAAAACAGTGTAAATTTGTATCAGAAAATATATACGAATACACATAAAATAACGTTGATTTCTATAGGAATATATATACAAAATACACATGAGATGATGTAAATACGTATAAAAATATATATACAAAATACACATTAAAGAATGTAAATTCGCGTCAAAATAAATAAACAAAATATCATTAAAAGAAAGTGTATTTGTATGAAAATAGATATACAAAATACACATAAAATAACCTAAATTTGCATGAAACTATATACAAAAATACACAAAAATATTTTAAATTTGTATGAAAATAAATATACAAAATACACATAAAATTAGGTAAATTTGTATTGAAATACATATACAAAATACACATAAAATAATGTAAATTTGAATGAAAATACATAAACAAATACACTTAAAATAACGTAAATTTGTATAAAAAATATATACAAAACACAAATAGAATAATATAAAATCGTATCAAAATAAATACACAGAATATTAATAAAATAATGTAAATTTGTATGAAAATAAAGAGGCAAAATACCGATAAAATAACGCATTTTTTTATTTGTAAAAATATATATACCAAAATACACATAAAAAAATTAGATTTGTATTAAAATAAATATATAAAAAACCCATACAATAAGGTAAATTTGTATTGAAATAGATATGCAAAATACATATAAAACAATGTAAATTTGTTTCAAAATATATATACGAATACACATAAAATAACGTAGATTTCTATAAAAATATATATACAAAATACATATAAAATGAAGTAAATACGTATAAAAAAATGCATACAAAATACACATAAAATAATATAAATTCGTATCAAAATAAATAAACAAAATACCAATAAAAGAATGTGTATTTGTAATACACATATAATTAGTTAAATTTGTATTTTAATACATGTACAAAATACACAGAATATTAATAAAATAATGTAAATATGTATGAAAATAATGAGGCAAAATACCCATAAAATAACGCATTTTTTTATTTATAAAAATATGTATACCAAAATACACATAAAAAAAAATTGTATTAAAATAAATATATAAAAAACACATACAATAAGGTAAATTTGTATTGAAATAGATATGCAAAATACATATAAAACAATGTAAATTTGTTTTAAAATATGTATACGAATACATATAAAATAACGTAGATTTCTATAAAAATATATATACAAAATACACATAAAATGAAGTAAATACGTATAAAAAAATGTATACAAAATACACATAAAATAATGTAAATTCGTATAAAAATAAATAAAAAAAATACCAATAAAAGAATGTGTATTTGTATAAATATAAATATACAAAATACACATAAAATAACGTAAATTTATATAAAACTATATACAAAAATACACATATATATATATATATATATATATATAAATACATATATATACATTTATATTTTTCTATCTATATATATATATATATATATATATATATATATATATATATATATATATATATATATATATATATATATATATATATATATATATATATATATATATATATATATATATATATATATATATATCCTTAACTCAAAAAATCTTAACTGAAACTTCATATCCTAAAGCATCTCTTACTAAATCAGCTTCCTCGAGGCTGGGCGTTCTGTACCGTTCCGTCCAGGATTCTTCTCCCTGCACAGTTGCTGTCCCATATGCAGGGCTTGGTTCATCTCCTCGGTATGGAGTATGCATCTCCATGTGTGAGAGGCTCCACCCACAGCTCTTCTGGACAGAGTGGAGGCAAAGGCTCTTCGTCTCATCAGCTCTCCTCCTCATACTGATAGTCTTCTACCTCTTAAATTCCGCCTGCAATGTTGCCTCTCTTTCTATCTTCTATCGATATTTCCACGCTGACTGCTCTTCTGAACTTGCCAACTGCATGCCTCCCCCTCCCGCGGCCCCTGCTGCACTCGACTTTCTACTCATGCTCATCCTATACTGTCCAAACCCCTTATGCAAGAGAGTTAACCAGCATCTTCACTCTTTCATCCCCTCACGCTGGTAAACTCTGGAACAATCTTCCTTCATCTGTATTTCCTCCTGCCTACGACTTGAACTCTTTCAAGAGGAGGTATCAGGACACCTCTCCTCCCGGGCAAACCGACTTATCTTTCGCCACCTCTTTGATTCTTTTTTAGGAGCAAAGGAGTAGCAGGCTTTTTTTATTTTTTATTAATGTTTACTTTTTGTTGCCCTTTGTAGACTGTCTCCTTTGCCAAAAAAAAAAAAATAACAACTATATCATATATATATATATATATATATATATATATATATATATATATATATATATATATATATATATATATATATATATATATATATATATATATATATATTTTTTTATATACACATAAAAATACACATAAAATAACATAAATAACGCAATTTGAAATGAAAATGTAAAATACATATAAAACAATGTAAATTTGTTTCAAAATAAATATACGAATACACATAAGATAACGCATATTTCTATAAAGATATATATACAAAAAACACATAAAATGAAGTATATACCTATAAATAAATTTGTACAAATTACACATAAAATAACGTTAATTTGTATAAAAAAATATATACAAAACTCAAATAGAATAATGTAAAATCATTGTCAAAATATATACACAGAATATTAATAAAATAATGTAAATTTGTGAAAATAAAGAGAGCCAAAATACCCATAACCATAAATAACGCAATTTTTTATTTATAAAAATATATATACTAAAATACATAATAAAAATTAAATTTGTATTAAAATAAATATATAAAAACACAGCACAATAAGGTAAATTTTATTGAAATAGATATGCAAAATACATATAAAAAATATAAATTTGTTTTAAAATATATATACAGAATACACATAAAATAACGCATATTTCTATAAAGATATATATACAAATACACACTAAAATAAGTAAATGTATAAAAATGTGTACAAATTACACAAAAATAAAATAACTTGTATCAAGAAATAAATAAACAAAATGCCCCAATAAAAGAATGTGTATTTGTCAAATATATATATACAAAGTACACATACAATTACGTAAATTGATATAAATGTATAAAAACACAAATTTATTTTATTTTATGTGTATTTTGTATATCTATTTTTCATACAAATTTAACTACTTTTTGTGTATTTTGTATATGAGTTTTATATAAATTTACGATATTTTTATGTGTATTTTATATATTTATTTTCATACAAATACACATTTTTATAAGTATTTTGTTTATTTATTCTGATACAAATTAACATTGTTTTATGTGTATTTTAATAAATTATTTTATACGTATTTACTTCATTTTTATGTGTATTTTGTATATATATTTTATAGAAATCTACGTTATTTTGTGTATTTATTTTGAAACAAATTTTACATTAGTTTTATTTGCACTATCTATATCACTATAAATTTACCTAATTGTATACAAAATACACATAAAATTAGGTAAATTTGTATAGAAATACATATACAAAATACACATAAAATAATGTAAATTTGAATGAATATATATAAATAAATACACTTAAAAAACGTAAATTTGTATGAAATACATAAAATAATGTAAATTTGAATGAAAATATATAAACAAATACACTTAAATTAACGTAAATTTGTATAAAATATATATATATATATACAAAATACTCATTAAATAACGTAGATATGTATCAAAAATATATATACAAAACACAAATAGAATAATGTAAAATCGTATCAAAATAAATACACAGAATGTAAATAAAATAATGTAAATTTGTATGAAAAAAAAGATGCAAAATACCCATAAAATAACGCATTTTTTTATAAATATACAAAATACACATGACAGGATGTAAATACGTATAAAAATATATACAAATACACATTAAATAATGTAAATTCGTCAAATAAATAAACAAAATATCAATAAAAAGAAAGTGTATTGTATGAAAATAAATATACAAAATACATAAGATAACATAAATTTGTATAAAACTAAAATAAAATAATTAAAATTTGTATGAAAATAAATATAAAACATACATATAAAATTAGGTAAATTTGTATTGAAATACATATACAAAATACACATAAAATAATGTAAATTTGAATGAAAATATATAAACAAATACACTTAAAATAACGTAAATTTGTTTAAAATATATATACAAAAAAGAAATAGAATAATGTAAAATCCTACCAATATAAATACACAGAATATCAATAAAATAATGTAAATTTGTATGAAAAGAAAGATGCAAAATTCCCATAAAATAGTGCATTTTTTATAAAAATATATATACCAAAATACACATAAAATATTAAAATTTGTATTGAAATAAATATACATAATGCATATACAGTAAGGTAAATATGTATTGAAAGAGATATTCAAATATACATATAAAACAAAGTAAATTTGTTTCAAAATATATATACGTAGATTTCTATAGAAATATATATACAAAATACACATGAAATTATGTAAATACGTCTAAAAATATATATACAAAATACATATCTAGGTAAATTCGTGTCAAAATAAATAAACAAAATATCATGAAAAGAATGTGTATTTGTATGAAAGTAAATAAAATATATATGCAAATACACATTAAATAAAGTAAGTATGTATAAAAAATATATACAAAAACAAAGATAATAATGTAAATCGTATCAAAATAAATAACAAAATATTAATAAAATAATGTAAATTTGTATGAAAAAAATATGCAAAATGAACGTAAAATAAAGTATTTCTTTATAAAAATATAAAACTATATTCAAAATACACATAAAATATTTAAATTTGTATTGAAATAAATATACAAAATACATATACAATAAAGTAAACTTGTATTGAAAGAGATATAAAAATACATATAAAACACTGTAATTTTGTTTCAAAATATATATACGAATACACATATAATAACGTAGATTTTATGAAATATATATACAAAATACACATAAAATTAAGTAAATACGTATAAAAAAGATATACAAAATACATATGAATAATGTAAAATTGTTTCAAAAAAAGAATATAAATAAAATAATGTAAATTTGTATGAAAATAAAATGCAAAATACCTATAAATAAAGTATATTTTTTAAAATATATATACAAAAATACATAGCATAATTAAATTTGTATTAAAATTAATATACAAAATGCATACAATAAGAAATTTATTTTATTTTGTTTATTTATTTTGACATGAATATATATACATGTAATACATATAAAATAATGTATTTTGTTTATATATATGCATACAAATTTACATTATTTTATGTGTATTTTATATATATATTTCATACAAATTTAGCTTATTTTTATATTTTATTTTATGTGTATTTTGTATATTTATATTTAGACAAAAACACATTCTTTTATTGGTATTTTGTTTATATATTTTGATACGAATTTACATTATTTTATGTGTATTTAGTATACATTTTTTTATACGTATTTACCTCATTTTATGTATATTTTGTATATATTTTTATAGAAATCTACGTTATTTCATGTGTATTCGTATATGTATTTTGAAAGAAATTTACATTGCTTTATATGTATTTTGCATATCTATTTCAATACAAATTTACCTTATTGTATGTGCATTTTGAATATTTATTTTAATGAAAATTTCAATATTTTATGTATTTTGGTATATATATTTTATAAATAAAAAAATGCGATATTTTATGGGTTTTGCATCTTTATTTCATACAAATTTACATATTTTTTATTAATATTCTGTGTATTTATTTTGATACGACTTTACATTATTGTATTTGTGTTTTGTATATATTTTTTAATACAATTTACGTTATTTATTATTGTTTAAGTCTTTTATATATTTTCATTATTTTATTATGTATTTGTATATGTATTTCATAAAATACACATTCTTTTCATGATATTTTGTATATTTATTTTGTGAAATTTACATTATTTAATGTGTATTTTGTATATATTTTTATACGTATTTATTATTTCATATGTGTATTTTGTATATATTTCTTAGAAATCACGTTATTTTATGTGTATTCATGTATATATTTTGAAACAAATTAACACTGTTTTATATGTATTTTTGAATATTTTTTCAATACAATTTACCTTATTGTATGTGCATTTTGTATATTTATTTTAATACAAATTTAATTTTATGTGTATTTTGTATATATGTATTTTATAAAAAATGCTTTAATATTTGGGTATTTTGCATCTTTATTTTCATACAAATTTAAATTATTTTATTGATATTCTGTGTACTTATTTTGATACGATTTACATTATTCAATTTGTTTTGTATATATATATATATACACATTACATTTTAATGTAGATTTTATATATATTTTATACAAATATACATAATTTTAATGTATTTGTATAAATATTTATACAAATTTACATTATTTTATGTGTATTTTGTGTATGTATTTCAATACAAATTTACCTAATATATATATATATATATATATATATATATATATATATATATATATATATATATATATATATATATATATATATATATATATATATATAAATATAAATTTATTTATATACAAAAATACATTAAATGTGTAAATTAAAAACTAAAATACACATGAAAATGTATAATATATATATATACAAATACACATTAAATAATGTAAATTCAAATCATAAATGTAAACAAATATTTTTAAAAATGTGTATTTGTATGAAAATATATTCTCATACAAATACACATAATATTAATTTGTATCAAACTATATACAAAAATACACAAAAATATTTTAAATTTGTATTGAAATAAATATACAAAATGCACATAAAATTAGGTAAATTTGTATTGAAATACATACACAAAATACACATAAAATAAAGTAAATTTGAATGAAAACACATAAACAAATACACTTAAAATAACGTAAATTTGTATAAAAAAATATGTACAAAACACGAATAGAATAATGTAAAATCGTATCAAAATAAATACACAGAATATTAATAAAATAATGTAAATTTGTATGAAAATAAAGAAGCAAAATCCCCATAAAATAACGCATTTTTTTTATAAAAATATATACCAAAATACACAACAAAAAATTAAATTTGTATTAAAATAAATATACAAAAAACACATACAATAAGGTAAATTTATAATGAAATATATATGCAAAATACATATAAAACAATGTAAATTTGTTTCAAAATATATATACGAATACACATAAAATAACGTAGATTTCTATAAAAATATATATACAAAATACACATAAAATGAAGTAAATACGTATAAAAAAATGTATACAAAATACACCTAAAATAATGTAAACTCATATCAAAATAAATAAACAAAATACCAATAAAAGAATGTGTATTTGTATAAATATAAATATATAAAATACACATAAAATAACGTAAATTTATATAAAACTATATACAAAAATACACAGAAGTAATTAAATTTGTATGAAAATATATACAAAATACACACAAAATAAGCTAAATTTGAATTGAAATATATATACAAAATACATGAAATAAAGTAAATTTGTATCAAAATATTTATACAAATATACATATAATAACGTAAATTTGTATGAAAATATAAAAAAAAATACTCATTAAATAATGTAAATACGTATAACAAAATATGTACAAAATACACATATAATCATGTAATTCGTATTAAAATAAATAAACAAAATACCAATAAAATAATATAAATTTGTATGAGTAAACGTGTATGTTGCATATTTTTTCAATACAAATTTACCTTATTATATACGCATTTTGTATATTAATTTTAATACAAATTTAATTATTCGATGTTTATTTTTGTATCTGTACTTTTATAAACATATGCTTTATTTTTTGGGTATTTTGCATCTTTATTTTCATACAAATTTACATTATTTTATTGATATTCTGCTCATTCATTTTGATACGAATTGACATTATTCTATGTGTATTTTGTATATATTTTTCATACAAAATTACGTTATTTTATGTGTATTTGTTTAAATATTTTGACTCAAATTTACAATATTTTATGGGTATTTTGAATATACATTTCAAAAGAAATTTACCTAGTTTTATGTGTATTTTGTATATCTATTTTCATACAAACTCAAATTATTTCTATGTATTTTTGTATATATTTTAATACAAATTTTAGTTATGATATGTGTATTTTGTAAAAAAAAATTCATTCAAATATATATTAATTTAATTTAAATTTGTATGAAAAGAAATATACAAAATACACATAAAATTAGGTTAATTTGTATTGAAATACATATACAAAATACACATAAAATAGTGTAAATTTGAAAGAAAATATATAAACAAATACACATATAATAACGTAAATTTGTATGAAATATATATACAAAATACACATTAAATAATGTAAATATGTATAAAAAATATATATACAAAACACAAATAGAATAATGTAAAATCGTATCAAAATATATACACAGAATGTTAATAAAATAATGTAAATTTGTATGAAAACTAAGATGCAAAATACTTATAAAATAACGCATTTTTTTTTTAAATTATTGATACCAAAATACACATAAAATATTTGAATTTGTATTAAAATAAATATATGCAAAATACATATCAAATAATGTAAATTTGTTTCAAAATATATATACGAATACACATAAAATAACGTAGATTTCTATAAAAATACATATACAAAAAACACATCAAATTAAGTTAATACGCATAAAAAAATGTATACAAAATGCACATAAAATAATGTAAATTCGTATAAATGTAAATAAACAATATACCAATAAAAGAATGTGTATTTGTATAAATATAAATATACAAAATGCACATAAAATAACGTAAATTTATATAAAACTATATACATAAAATAACGTAAATTTCTATAAAAATATATGTTCAAAAATGAACATAAAATAAATTTGCATAAAAATATATATACAAAACACACATTAGATAATGTAAATGAGTATAAAAGTATGTATACAAAATACCTATGAAATAATCTAAATTCGTATCGAATTAAATTAAGAAAATACCAATAAAATATTGTAATTTTGGATGAAAATATATATACAAAATACACATAAAATATCCTAAATAGAAATACAAATATACACATAAAATAATATAAAATTGAATGAAATAAATATACAAAATAAACAAAATAAGGTAAATTTGTAATGAAATATATGAAAAAATACACATAAAATAATATAAATTTGTATGAAAATATATATACAAATACACATTAAATAACATGTATTTGTATAAAATTTGTATGAAAATATATACTTATACACACAATAAAATAACGGAATTTTTTTTATGAAAATGTATATACAAAATACACATAAAATAATTTAAATACGTAGAAAAATATATATACAAAAAACACATAAAATAATGTAAATTTGTATGAAAATATATAAATTAATACACATAAAATAATGTAAATTTGGACAAAATATATATACAAAATGAGCATTAAATAATGTAAATATGTATAAAAAAATATATACCAAATACATATAGAATAATGTTAAATCGAATCAAAATAAATAAAGAGAATATCAATAAAATAATGTAAATTTGTATGAAAATAAAGATGCAAAATTTCCATATAATAACGCATATTTGCATAAAAATATATATACAAAAATACATATAAAATTATTAAATTTGTATTAAAATAAATATACAAAATGCACGTACAATAAAGTAAATTTGTATTGAAATAGATATGCAAAATACACATCAATAATGTAAATTTGTACCAAAATATATATACGAATACTCATAAAATAGAGTAAATTTCTATGAAAATATACATACAAAATAGATATACAAAATACACATATAACTAGTTAAATTTGTATTTAAATACATGTAAAAAAACACATAAAATAATGTAGATTTGTATGAAATGAAAACAAATACATTTTATATAAAATATATATACAAATACACATAGAATAATGTAAAATCATATCAAAATAAATACACAGAATATCAATAAAATAATGTAAATTTGTATGAAAATAAAGATGCAAAATACCCATAAAATAAAGCATATTTTTATAAAAATATATATACAAAAATACACATAGATTAATCTAATTTGTATTAAAATTAATTTACAAAATGCACATACAATAAGGTAAATTTGTATTGAAAAAATATGCAAAATACACTAATTTGTTTCAAAATATATATACGAATACACATAAAATAACGTAGATTTCTATAGAAATATATATACAAAATACACTTGAAATAATGTAAATACGAATAAAAATATATATACAAAATACACATTAAATAATGTTAATTCGTGTCAAAATAAATAAACAAAATATCATGAAAAGAATGTGTATTTGTATGAAAATAGATATAAAAAATACACATAAAATAACTTAAATTTGTACAAAACTATATACAAAAATACACAAAAATAATTTAAACTTGTATGAAAATAAATATACAAAAAACATGTAAAATTAGGTAAATTTGTATTGAAATACATATACAAACTACACATAAAATAATGTAAATTTGAATGAAAATATATAAACATCTAGACTTAAAATAATGTAAATTTGTATCAAATATATATACAAAAAACACATTAAATAATGTAAATATGTATAAAAAAATATATACAAAACACAAATAAAATAATGTAAAATCGTATCAAAATAAATACAGAAAATATTAATAAAATAATGTAAATTTGTATGAAAATTAAGATGCAAAATACCCATAAAATAACGCATTTTTTATAAAAATATATATACTAAAAAACATAAAATATTTGATTTTGTATTAAAATAAATAGATATACAAAATACACATAAAATAAGCTAAATTTGAATTGAAATATATATACAAAATACATAAAATAATGTAAATTTGTATCAAAATACTTTTACAAATACACATATAATAACGTAAATTTGTATAAAAATATATAAACAAAATACACATTAAATAATGTAAATACGTATAAAAAATTGTACAAAATACACAAATAATCATGTATTTCGTATCAAAATAAATAGACAAAATACCAATAAAATAATGTAAATTTCTATGAGAAAACATATACAAAATACACATAATTAACGCAAATATCAATAAAAATATATATAATATAATAAATTTTTATACATATTTAAAATATTTAATGTATATTTTGTATATATATTTTATCCAAATTTACGTTATTTTATATGTTTTGTTTATATATTTTCATACAAATTTACATTATTTTATATGAGTTTTGTATATGTATTTCAATACAAATTTGCCTAACTTTATGTGTATTTCGAATATCTATTTTCAAAAAATTTAAATTATTTTTTGTGTATTTTTTTATATATTTTTATACAAATTTTAGTTATTTTATTTGTTTTTTGTATATACATTTTCCTACAAATATACATTCTTTTATTGGAATTTTGTGTATTTAATTTTTTACGAGTTTACATTATTTTATGTGTATTTTGTATATATATTTTTCTACGTATTTAAATTATTTTATGTGTATTTTATATATACATTTTCATAAAAATTTACGTTATTTTATTGTGTGTATTCGTGTATATTTTGAAACAAATTTTATACAAATTTATGTTATTTTATGTATATTTGTATATATATTTTCATACAAATTTATATTATTTTATGTGTATTCTTACATATATTTTATTACCAATTTACCTTATTTTATGTTTATTTTATATATTTATTTCATTCAATTTTAAATTATTTAATGTGTATATTTGTATTTTTATTTAGGTTATTTTATGTGTGTTTTCTATATATATTTTCATCCAAAATTACATTATTTTATTGTTATTTTCTTAATTTAACTCGATACGAATTTAGATTATTACATAGGTATTTTGTATACATATTTTTATACTCATTTACATTATCTAATGTGTGTTTTGTATATATTTTTTTATGCAAACTAATTTTATGTGCATTTTTGTACATATATTTTTATAGAAACTTAAAACGTTATTTTATGTGTATTTTGTATATGTTTTCTCATACAAATTTACATTATTTAATTAGTTTTTTGTTTATTTATTTTGATACGAATGACTTGATTATTTATGTTATGTAAATATTTTTTTATACATATTTACAATACTTAATATGTATTTTGTTTATATATTTTTTACAAATTTACGTTATTATATGTGTATTTGTTAAAAATATTTTGAAACGAATTCACTTTATTTTATGTATTTTGTATATATATATATTTCAATTCAAATTTAGCTTATTTTGTGTGTATTTTGTATATCTATTTTCATACAAATCTAATTACTTCTGTGTATTTTTTTATATAGTTTTATACAAATTTACGTTATTTTATGTGCATTTTGTATATTTATATTTATATAAATACACATTCTCTTATTGGTATTTTGTTTATTTATATTTATACGAATTTACATTATTTTATGTGTATTTTGTATACATTTTTGACTCGTATTTACTTAATTTTATTTGTATTTTGTATATATATATATATATATATATATATATATATATATATATATATATATATATATATATATATATATATATATAGATATATATATATATATATATATATATATATATATATATATATAAATATAGATATATATATAGAGAGAGAGAGAGAGAGAGAGAGAGAGAGAGAGAGAGAGAGAGAGAGAGAGAGAGAGAGAGAGTATATATTTTTGAGAGAGAGAGAGAGAGAGTATATATATTTTGAAATAAATTTACATTGTTTTATATGTATTTTGCATATCTATTTCAATACAAATTTACCTTATTGTATGTGCTTTTTGTATATTTATTTTAATACAAACTCAGATATTTTATTTGTATTTTGGTATATATAATTTTATAAAAAATGCGTTATTTTATAGGAATTTTGCATCTTAGTTTTCATACAAATGTACATTATTTTATTAATATTCTGTGTATATATTTTGATACGATTTTATATTATTCTATTTGTGTTTTGTATATATTATTTTTATACATATTTTCATTATTTAATGTGTATTTTTATATATATTTTATACAAATTAACGTTATTTTAAGTGTATTTGTTTATATAATTTCATTCAAATTTACATTATTTTAGGTGTATTTTGTATATGTATTTAAATACAAATTTACCTAATTTTATGTGTATTTTGTATATTTATTTTCATACAAATTTAAATTATTTTTGTGTTTTTTTGTATATACATATAGAGTAAATTTCTATGAAAATAGATATTCAAAATACATGTATATTATGTAAATAAGTATAAAAATATAAATATTAAATACACCTAAAAAAATGAAAATTCGTATCAAAATAAACAAAATTCCGATAAAAGAACGTATATTTGTAAGAAAATAAATATACAAAATACACATAAAATTACGAAAATTTGAATAAAAATATATACAAAAAAACAAAAAACAAAAATTTCAATTTGTATGAAAATAGATATACAAAATGCACATGTAATTAGTTAAATTTGTATTAAAATACATGTACAAAATACACATAAAATAATGTAAATTTGTACGTTCTTTTATCGGAATTTTGTTTATTGATTTTGATACGAATTTTCATTATTTTAGGTGTATTTGATTTATATATATATATATATATATATATATATATATATATATATATATATATATATATATATATATATATATATATATATATATATATATATATATATATATATATATATTTATAGTTATTTACATAATTTTATATGTATTTCTAATATATAGTTTCATAGAAATTTACTCTATTTTATGGTTATTCGTATATATATTTTGAGACAAATTTACATTATTTATGTGTATTTCGCATATCTATTTAAATACAAATTTTCTTTATTGTATGTGCCTTTTGTATATTTATTTTGATACAAACTTAATTATTTCATGTGTATTTTTGTATATATATTTTTAAACAAATATGCGTTATTATATGGGTATTTTGCATCTTTATTTTCATACAAATTTACATTATTTTATTGATAGTCTATTTATTTTGATACGATTTTACGTTATTCTCTGTATTTTGTATACATATTTTTAGACATATTTACATTATTTAATGTATATTTTGTACATATATTTTATGGAAATTTACGTTATCTAATGTGTATTTGTTTAATAGTTTCATACAACTTTACCTTATTTTATGTTTATTTTGAATATTTATTTCCTTCAATTTTAAATTATTTTATGTGTATATATGTATTTGTATTTAGGTTATTCTATGTGTATTTTCTATATATATTTTCATCAAAAATTACATTTTTTTATTGGTATTTTGTTAGTTTAATTCGATACGATTTTAGATTATTTCATAGGTATTTTGTATACATATTTTTATACGCATTTACATTATTTAATGTGTGTTTTGAATATTTATTTTTATGGAAATTTACTTTATTTTATGTGTATTTGTATAAATATAAATATACAAAAGCACATAAAATAAGGTAAATTTATATAAAACAATATACAAAGATACACAAAAGTAATTAAATTTGTATGAAAATAGATATACAAAATACTCACAAAATAAGCTTAATTTGAATTGAAATATATGTACAAAATACATAAAATAAAGTAAATTTGTATCAAAATATTTTTACAAATACACATATATTTACGTAAATTTTATATAAAAATATAGAAACAAAATACACATTAAATAATGTAATTACGTATAAAAAAATATATACAAAATACACATATAATCATGTAATTTCTATCAAAATAAATAAACAAAATACCAATAAAATAATGTAAATTTTTATGAGAAAACATATACAAAATACACATAAAATAAAAAAATTTCTATAAAAATATATGTACAAAAATGCACATAAAATAAATTTGCATTAAAAAATATATACAAAACACACATTACATAATGTAAATGAGTATAAACATATGTACACAAAATACCTAAAAAAAAATCTAAATTCGTATCGAGTTACATAAAAAAATACCAATAAAATAATGTAATTTTGGATGAAAATATATATAGAAAATACACATAAAACTACGTGAATACAAATACAAATATACACATTAAATAATTTAAAATTGAATGAAATAAATATACAAAATAATCATAAAATAACGTAAATTTGTAATGAAAAATATGTAAAAATACACGTAAAATGATATAAATTTGTATGAAAATATATTACAAATACACATAAAATAAGATGAATTTGTATAAAATTTGTATCAAAATAAATAGGAATACACACAATAAAATAATGTAAATTTTTATTAAATTGTATATACAAAATACACATAAAATAATGTAAATACGTAGAAAAATATATATACAAAATACACATAAAATAATGAAACTCGTATCAAAATAAATAAACAAAATTATAATCAAATATTGTATATTTGTAGGAAAATATATATACAAAATACAAATAAAATAACTAAAATTTGTATAAAAATAAATACATAAATACACAAAAATAATCTAAATTTGTTTGAAAATAGATATGCAAAATACACATAAAGCTAGGCAAATTTGTATTGAAATACATATACAAAATACACATAAAATAATGTAAATTTTTATGAAAATATATAAACAAATACACATAAAATAACGTAAATTTGGATAAAAAATATATATACAAAATATACATTAAATAATGTAAATATGTATAAAAATATATTTACAAAATACACATAGAATAGTGTTAAATCGTATCAAAATAAATAAACAGAATATCAATAAAATAATTTAAATTTGTATGAAAATAAAGATGCAAAATACCCATATAATAACCCATATATGCATAAAAATATATATTCAAAAATACACATGAAATAATTAAATTTGTATTGAAATAAATATACAAAATGCATATACAATAAAGTAAATTTGTATTGAAATACCTATGCAAAATGCACATCAATAATGTAAATTTGTATCAAAATATATATACGAATACACATAAAATAGAGTAAATTTCTATGAAAATATTTATACAAAATACATATAAAATGATGTAAATAATATAAAAATATATATACCAAATACACCTAAATTAATATAAATTCGTATCAAAATAAACAAACAAAACTCCGATAAAAGAACGTATATTTGTAGGAAAATAAATATACAAAATACACATAAAATAACGAAAATTTGTATAAAATTATATACAAAAAAAAAAATCAATTTTTATGAAAATTGATATACAAAATACACATATAATTAGTTAAATTTGTACAAATTTGTACATGTATAAAATACACGTAAAATAATGAAAATTTGTATAAAATGAAAACAAATACACATAAAATAACGTACATTTGCATTAAATATATAAACAAAATACACATAGAAAATAATGTAAAATCGTATCAAAATAAATACACAAAATATCAATAAAATTATGTAAATTTGTATGAAAATAAAGATGCATATACCAATAAAATAAAGCTTATTTTTATACAAATACATATACATAAATACACATTTAATAATTAAATTTGTAGTAAAATTAATATACAAAATGCACATACAATAAGGTAAAAATTTTTAAAAAAAATATGCAAAATGCACATAAAACAATGTAAATTTGTTTCAAAAAACATATACGAATACACATAAAATAACGCAGATTTATATAGAAATATATATACAAAATACACTTGAGATGCTGTAAATACGTATAAAAATATATTTACAAAATAGACATTAAATAATGTGAATTCGTGTCAAAATAAATAAACAAAATATCAATAAAAGAATATGTATTTGTATGAAAATAGATATACAAAATACACATAAAATAACGTAAATATTTATAAAACTATATACAAAAATACACAAAAATAATTTAAATTTGTTTGAAAATAAGTATACAAAATACACATAAAATTAGGTAAATTTGTATTGAAATATATTTACAAAATACACATAAAAAAATGTAAATTTGAATGAAAATATATAAACAAATACACTTAAAATAACGTAAATTTGTATTAAATATATATACAAAATACACATTAAGTAATGCAAATATGTATAAAAAATATATATACAAAACCCAAATAGAATAATGTAGAATCGTAACAAAATAAATACACAGAATATTAATAAAATAAAGTAAATTTGTATGAAAATAAAGGAACAAAATTTCCATAAAATAACGCTTTTTTTTAAAAATATATATACCAAAATACATAGAATTTTTTTTTAATTTGCATTAAAATAAATATACAAAATGCACATACAATAAGGTAAATTTATATTGATATACAAAATACATATAAAACAATGTAAAATTTGTTTCAAAATATATATACGAATACACATAAGATAACATAGATTTCTATAAAAAATATATATACAAAATACACATAAAATGAAGTAAATACGTATAAAAAAATGGATACAAAATACACAGAAAATAATGTAAATTCGTATCAAAATAAATAAACAGAATACCAATAAAAAAATGAGTATTTGTATAAAAATAAATATCCGAATTACACATAAAATATCGTAAATTTATATAAAACTATATACAAAAATACACAAAAGTATAAAATATATAAAATAAATTAAATATATATAGATATATATATATATATATATATATATATATATATATATATATATATATAGATATATATATATATATATATATATATATATATATATATATATATATATATATATATATATATATATATATATATATATTTACATAAATACATCAAATAATGTAAATTTATATCAAATATTTATACAAATACATATAATAACGTAGATTTGTATAAAAATATATAAACAAAATACACATTAAATAATGTAAATACGTATAAAAAATATGTAGAAAATACACATATAATCATGTAATTCGTATCAAATTAAATAAAAAATTAATAAAAAAGAATGTAAATTTGTATGAGAAAACATATACAAAATACATATAAAATAACGCTAATTTCTTTAAAAATATATGTACAAAAATGCACATGAAATAAAGTAAATTTGCATCAAAATATATATACAAAACACACATTAAATAATGTAAATGCGTATAAAAATTTTTTTAATAAAAATACCTTTGAAATAATCTAAATTCGTATCGAATTAAATTAACAAAATACCAATAAAATAATGTAGTTTTATATGAATATGTATATAAAAAATACAAATAAAATAACCTAAATACAAATACAAATATACACGTAAAATAATTTAAAATTGCATGAAATGAATATATGAAACAAACATAAAATAAGGTAAATTTGTAATGAAATATATTTAAAAATACACATAAAATAATTTAAATTTGGATGAAAATATGTATTCAAATACACATAAAATAACATGAATTTGTATAAAATTTGTATCAAAATATATACGAGAGCACACAATAAAATACCGTAAATTTTTATGAAAATATATATCCAAAATACACATAAAATAATGTAAATACGTAGAAACATATATATACAATATACACATAAAGTAATGGAAATTCGTATCAAAATAAATAAACAAAATTGCAATAATAGAATATATATATGTAGGAAAATATATATACAAAATTCAAATAAAATAACTAAAATTTGTATAAAAATTGATACAAAAATACGCAAAAATAGTTTAAATTTGTTTGAAAATAGATAGGCAAAATACACATAAAATTAGACAATTTTGAATTGAAATACATATACAAACCACTCATAAAATAATGTAAATCTGAATGAAAATATATAAATAAAGTATTTAAATACATTTACATAATACACATCAAATAGTGTAAATTTGAATTAAAATACATATACAAATACACTTAAATTAACGTAAATTTGTATGATATATATATATATATATATATATATATATATATATATATATATATATATATATATATATATATATATATATATATATATATATATATATATATATATATATAAAATCACATTAAATAATGTAAATATGTATACAAAAATATATACAAAACACAAATAGAATAATGTAAAATCGTATCAAAATAAATAAATAGAATATTAATAAAATAATGTAAATTTGTATGAAAACTAAGATGCAAAATACCCCAAAAATAGCGCATTTTTTATGAAAATATATATACTAAAACACACGTAAAATATTTGAATTTGTATTAAAATAAATATACGAAATGCACACACAATAAGGTAAATTTGTTTTGAAATAGATATGCAAAATACATATAAAACAATGTAAATTTGTTTCAAAATATATCTACGAATACACATAAAATAACGCATATTTCTATAAAGATATGTATACAATATACACATATAATGAAGTAAATACGTATAAAAAAATGTGTACAAATTACATATAAAATAATGTAAACTCGTATCGAAATAAATAAACAAAATACTAATAAAAGAATGTGTATTTGTATAAATATAAATATACAAAATACACATAAAATAACGTAAATTGATATAAAAGTATATACAAAAATACACAAATTTACTTTATTTTATGTGTATTTTGTATATCTATTTTCATACAAATTTAACTAATTTTGTGTATTTTTGTATATAGTTTTATATAAATTTACGATATTTTATGTGTATTTTGTATATTTATTTTTATACAAATACACATTTTTCTATTGGTATTTTGTTTATTTATTTTGATACGGATTTATATTATTTTATGTGTATTTTGTATACATTTTTTTATACGTATTTACTTCATTTTATGTGTATTTTGTATATATATTTTTATAGAAATCTACGTTATTTTATGTGTATTCGTATATATATTTTGAAACAAATTTTACATTGTTTTATATGTATTTTATATGTATTAAATTTACCTTATTGTATACAAAAATACACAAAAATAATTTAAATTTGTATGAAAAGAAATATACAAAATACACGTAAAATTAGCTAAATTTGTATTGAAATACAAATACAAAATACACATCAAATAATGTAAATTTGAATGAAAATATATAAACAAACACACTTAATATAAGGTAAATTTGTATGAAATATATATGCAAGATACACATTAAATAATGTAAATGTGTATAAAAAAATATATACAAAAAACAAATAGAATAATGTAAAATCGTATCAAAATAAATACTCAGAATATCAATAAAATAATGTAAATTTGTATGAAAATAAAGATGCAAAATTCCTAAAAAATATCGCATTTTTTATTAAAATATATATACCAAAATACACATAAAATATTTAAATTTGTATTGAAATAAATATACAAAATGCATATATAGTAAGGTAAATTTGTATTGAAAGAGATATTCAAAAATACATATAAAACAATATAAATTTGTTTCAAAATATATATATGAATACACATAAAATAACGTATATTTCTATAGAAATATATATACAAAATACATATGAAATTATGTAAATACGTATAAAAATATATATACAAAATACATATCAAATAATGTAAATTGGTGTCAAAATAAATAAACAAAATATCATGAAAAGAATGTGTATTTGTTTCAAAATATATATACGAATACACATAAAATAACGTAGATTTCTATAAAAATATATACAAAATACACATAAAATGAAGTAAATACATATAAAAAAAATGAATACAAAATACACATAAAAATCGTATCGTATAAATAAACAAAATACCAGTAAAAGAATGTGTATTTGTATAAATATAAATATAAAAAATACACAAAAACTATCGTAAATTTGTATAAAATTATATACAAAAATACACAGGTGTAATTAAATTTGTATGAAAATATATATACAAAATACAGCTAAAATAAGCTAAATTTTAATTGAAATGTACATACAAAATACATAAAATAATGTAAATCTGTAACAAAATATTTATACAAATACATATAATAACGTAGATTTGTTTAAAAATATATAAACAAAATACACATTAAGTAATGTAAATACGTATAAAAAATATCTACAAAATACACATATAATCATGTAATTCGTATCAAAATAAATAAACAAAATAGCAATAAAATAATGTAAATTTGTATGAGAAAACATATACAAAGAACGCAAATTTCTATAAAAATATATGTACAAAAATGCACATAAAATAAATTAAATTTGCATAAAAATATATATACAAAACACACACTAAATAATGTAAATGCGTACATAAAATAACCTAAATTTGTATAAAACTATATACAAAAATACACAAATAATTTAAATTTGTTTGAAAAGAAATATACAAAATACACATAAAATTAGGTAAATTATTATTGAAATACATATACAAAATACACAACAAATAATGTAAATTTTAATGAAAATATATAAACAAATACACTTAAAATAACGTAAATTTGTATAAAATATATATGCAAGATACACATTAAATAATGTAAATGTGTATAAAAAATATATACAAAAAACAAATAGAATAATGTAAAATCGTATCAAAATAAATACACAGAATATCAATAAAATAATGTAAATTTGTATGAAAATAAAGATGAAAATTCCCAAAAATTATCGCATTTTTTATAAAAATATATATACCAAAATACACATAAAATATTTAAATTTGTATTGAAATAAATATAGAAAATGCTTATACAGTAAGGTAAATTTGTATTGAAAGAGATATTCAAAAATACATATTAAACAATGTAAATTTGTTTCAAAATATATATACGAATAAACATAAAATAAAAAAGATTTCTATAGAAATATATATACAAAATACATATGAAATTATGTAAATACGTATAAAAATATATATACAAAATACATATCAAATAATGTAAATTGGTGTCAAAATAAATAGACAAAATATCATGAAAAGAATGTGTATTTGTATGAAAACAGATAATAGATAATAAATTTGAATAAAATATATATGCAAGATACACATTAAATAATGTAAATATGTATAAAAAAGTATATACAAAAAACAAATAGAATAATGTAACATCGTTTCAAAATAAATACACCGAATATTAATAAAATAATGTAAATTTGTATGGAAATAAAGATGCAAAATTCCCATCAAATAGCGCACTTCTTATAAAAATATATATACCAAAATACACATTAAATATTTAAATTTGTATTGAAATAAATATACAAAATGCACATACAATAAGGTAAATTTGTATTGAAAGAGATATGCAAAAATACATATAAAACAATGTAAATTTGTTTAAAAATATATATACGAGTACAAATAAAAAAACGTAGATTTCTATAAAAATATATATACAAAATACACATAAAATGAAATAAATACGTATAAAAAAATGTATACAAAATACACATAAAATAATGTAAATTCGAATTAAAATAAATAAACAAAATACCAATAAAAGAACGTGTATTTGGATAAATATAAATATACAAAATACACATATAAAATAAATATAAAATAAGGTAGATTTGTAATAAAATATATGTACAAAATACACATAAAATAATGTAAATTTGAATGAAAATATATAAACAAACACACTTAATATAAGGTAAATTTTTATGAAATATATATGCAAGATACACATTAAATAATGTAAATGTGTATAAAAAAAATATATACAAAAAACAAATAGAATAATGTAAAATCGTATCAAAATAAATACTCAGAATATCAATAAAATAATGTAAATTTGTATGAAAATAGGATGCAAAATTCCTAAAAAATATCGCATTTTTTATTAAAATATATATACCAAAATACACATAAAATATTTAAATTTGTATTGAAATAAATATACAAAATGCATATATAGTAAGGTAAATTTGTATTGAAAGAGATATTCAAAAATACATATAAAACAATATAAATTTGTTTCAAAATATATATATGAATACACAAAAAATAACGTATATTTCTATAGAAATATATATACAAAATACATATGAAATTATGTAAATACGTATAAAAATATATATACAAAATACATATCAAATAATGTAAATTGGTGTCAAAATAAATAAACAAAATATCATGAAAAGAATGTGTATTTGTTTCAAAATATATATACGAATACACATAAAATAACGTAGATTTCTATAAAAATATATACAAAATACACATAAAATGAAGTAAATACGTATAAAAAAATGAATACAAAATACACATAAAAATCGTATTGTATAAATAAACAAAATACCAGTAAAAGAATGTGTATTTGTATAAATATAAATATACAAAATACACAAAAACTATCGTAAATTTGTATAAAATTATATACAAAAATACACAGGTGTAATTAAATTTGTATGAAAATATACATACAAAATACAGCTAAAATAAGCTAAATTTTAATTGAAATGTACATACAAAATATATAAAATAATGTAAATCTGTATCAAAATATTTATACAAATACATATAATAACGTAGATTTGTTAAAAAATATATAAACAAAATACACATTAAGTAATGTAAATACGTATAAAAAATATCTACAAAATACTCATATAATCATGTAATTCGTATCAAAATAAATAAACAAAATAGCAATAAAATAATGTAAATTTTTATGAGTAAACTTGTATGTTGTATTTTTTCAATACAAATTTACCTTATTATATACGCTTTTTGTATATTAATTTTAATACAAATTTAATTATTCGATGTGTATTTTGTATCAGTATTTTTATAAACATAGTGCTTTATTTTTATGGGTATTTTGCATTCATTTTCATACAAATTTACATTATTTTTATTGATATTCTCTGTCTAATCTACGTATGATGCGAATTGACATTATTCTGTGTGTATTTTGTATATATTTTTCATACAAATTTACGTTATTTTATGTATTTGTTTATATATTTGGACACAAATTTGTTACAATACTTGATGGGTATTTTTTATATACATTTCAAAAGAAGTTTCTAGTTTTATGTGTATTATTATATTATTTATTTCATACAACCTAAATTATTTCTATGTATTTTTGTTGTATATATTTTAATACAAATTTTAGTTATGTTATTTGTATTTGTAAATTTATTTTCATTCAAATATATATTATTTTATTGGTGTTTTGTTGATTTATATTGATACGAATTTATATTATTTTATATATACTTTGTATATATATTTTATACCTTTTACATAATTTAATATTTATGTGTGTATTTGTATATATATTTTCATATAAATTTGCATTATTTTTTGTGTATTTTGTACATATATTTTATTAATTATCTACCTTATTTTTTTTTTATTTTTTTTTTGTATTTTTTTTTTTTATATTTATCCATATACATTTCCTTCTTTTATTGGTATTTTGTTTATTTTATTTTAATTAATTTACATTATTTTATGTGTATTTTGTATACATTTTTTATACGTATTTACTTAATTTTGGTGTGTATTTTGTATATATATTTTTATATAAATCTACGTTTTTTTATATTTGTATTCGGTATATATTTTGAAACAAATTTGCATTGTTTTATATGTATTTTGCATATCTCTTTCAATACAAATTTACCTTTATTGTGGCAGTGCTTTTTATATTTATTTCAATACAAATTTTAAATATTTTTATATGTATTTGGTATATATATTTATAAAAATGCGCTTTATTTTATGAATTTGCATCTTTATTTTCATAACAAATTTACATTTTATTAATATTCGGTGTATTTATTTTGATACGATTTTACATTATTCTATTTGTTTTTTGTATATACTTTTTTATACATATTTACATTATTTAATGTGTATCTTGCAAATATATTTTATACAAATTTATTATCTATTATCTATTTTCATACAAATACACATTCTTTTCATGATATTTTGTTGATTTATTTTGACACGAATTTACATTATTTGATATGTATTTTGTATATATATTTTTATACGTATTTACATAATTTCATATGTTTTTTGTATATATATATCTATAGAAATCTACTTTATTTTATGTGTATTCGTATATATATTTTGAAACAAATTTACATTGTTTTATATGTATTTTTGAATATCTCTTTCAATACAAATTTACCTTACTGTATATGCATTTTGTATATTTATTTCAATACAAATTTAAATATTTTATGTGTATTTTGGTATATATATTTAAAAAAAAAATGCGATAATTTTTGGGAATTTTGCATCTTTATTTTCATACAAATTTACATTATTTTATTGATATTCTGTGTATTTATTTTGATACGATTTAACATTATTCTATTTGTTTTTTGTATATATTTCTTTATACACATTTACAT
This sequence comes from Eriocheir sinensis, assembly GCF_024679095.1. Classification (NCBI taxonomy): domain Eukaryota; kingdom Metazoa; phylum Arthropoda; class Malacostraca; order Decapoda; family Varunidae; genus Eriocheir; species Eriocheir sinensis. Next base: position 228,538 of record NW_026111985.1, read on the forward strand.
TATTTAATATGTATCTTGCATATATATTTTATACAAATTTACGTTATTTTAAGTGTATTTGTTTATATATTTATACGTATTTACATTATTTAATATGAATTTTGTTTATATAATTTTATACAAATTTACGTTATCATATGTGTATTTGTATAGGTATTTTGATAATAAATTTACATTATTTTTATGTATTTTATATATTTCAATTCAAAGTTAGCTTATTTGATGTGTATTTTGTATATCTATTTATTTTAATACAAAATCAAATATTTAATGTTTTTTCGTATATATATTTTTATAAAAAATGCGTTATTTTATGGGTATTTTGCATCTTAATTTTCATACAAATTTACATTATTTTATTAATATTTTCTGTTATTTTGATACGATTTTACATTATTTTATTTGTGTTTTGTATATATATATTTTTTACATATTTACATTATTTAATGTTTTATATATATATATATATATATATATATATATATATATATATATATATATATATATATATATATATATATATATATATATATATATATATATATATATATATATATATATATATATATATATTGGATAAAATTACGTTATTTTAAGTCTATATGTTTTATATATTTTTCATTGAAATTTACATTATTTGATGTGTATTTTGTATATGTATTTCAATACAAATTTACCTAATTTATGTGTATTTTGTATATTTCTTTTCAAACAAATTTAAATTATTTGTGTGTTTTTTGTATATAGTTTTATATAAATTTAGGGTTATTTTATGTACGCATTTACATTATTTAGTGTGTGTTTTGTATATATATTTTTATGCAAATCCATTTTATTTTATGTGCAGTTTTGTACATATATTTTTATAAAATTGTGTTATTTGTATATGTTTTCTCATACAAATTTACATTATTTTTATTGCTATTTTGTTTATTTATTTTTGATACGAATTACATGATTATATGTGTATTTTGTACATTATTTTTTATACGTATTTACATTACTTAATGTGTATTTTTTGTTTATATATTTTAAACAACCTACGTTATTATATGTATTTGTATAAATATTTTGATACAGATTTACATTATTTTATGTATTTTGTATGTACATTTCAATTCAAATTTACCTTATCTTAGCTGTATTTTGTATATATATTTTCATACAAATTTAATTACTTCTGTGTATTTTTGTATATAGTTTTATACAAATTTACGATATTTTATGTGTATTTTGTATATTTATATTTATACAAATACACATTCTTTTACTGGTATTTTGTTTATTTATTTTGATACGATTTTTATGTGTATTTTGGATCTATTTTTTTATACGTATTTACTTCATTTTATGTGTATTTTGTATATATTTTTATAGAAATCAACGTTATTTTATGTGTATTCGTATATATATTTTGAAACAAATTTACATTGTTTTATATGTATTTTGCATATCTATTTCAATTCAATTGGCTGGAGTAGGTAGGAAGACACCTACCGAACGGGCGCAAGCCACTCCCGGTGAGGTATATATGGGAGGTGAGAAGGGAGCTGAAGCCCTCCAAAGACCCTTCCCATGTCCTCACTAACCGTTTCCCTATTGTCTCACCAACACCGGAGAGTAGTTCAGCATGCTCTCTAAAGACAGATCCTCTCTTTATCCACACCACACTACATTCACACAACATATACACCTTTTCCCAAAATCAAAATTTCAAAATGGCGCATACACCAAGCCTCGAGTCCCCGACTGGCAGGGGACCACAATTTCCCCAGGGAGGACTCACCTTCTTGTTGCCTACCTGAGAGGTGTCTTGATAACTCATAGAACCTTTTTCTTCTCAATTTCTGCAACATTCGCGGTCTTCGTTCTAATTTTCATTCTGTGGAACATCATCTCCTCCTCTAAACCTCACCTTCTCTTCCTTACAGAAACTCAGGTTTATGAGGCTTCTGACATAAATCTCTACTATGTTACCTATTATTATCTCTATCCTAAATTTCAATCCAAAGCTGGATGTTGGCGCCTACGTGCGCAACGACATCACTTGCTCTCGTGCCCACGACCTTGACTCTTCTGAATTTTCCACCATCTGATTAAGACTTCACTGTCATTCTATTACTAAATACATCTGTGCTGTTTATCTCTCACCTAACTCTACCAACTATGTAAAATTCTTTGACTATTTGAATTCTAAAGTGGAGCACATCTTGAGTCAATCTCCCTCCCCTGAAATCTCCATCCTAGGAGATTTCAATGTTCACCACAAGCTTTGGCTTTCATCATCTTTCACTGACCATCCTGGTGAACAAGCCTACAGCTTTGCTCTCCTCAACGACCTAGAGCAGTTGGTCCAGCACCCTACACGTATTCCTGACTGTCTTGGAGATCGGCCCATCATTCTAGACCTCTTCCTTACCTCAAACCCTTCTGCTTATTCTGTCAAACTGTTCTCTCCGTTGGGCTCCTCCGATCACAATCTTATTTCTGCATCCTGTCCTATCGCTCCTGTACACCCTCTGACCCACCGAAGAGGCGATGCTTCTGGCATTTTGCTTCAGCTCGGTGGGACGACCTGAGGATGTACTTTTCCGATTTCGTGGAATGATTATTGCTTCCAGGATAGAGACCTCTGTGTGTGCTCAGCGCATCACAGAGGTGATTGTCTCTGGAATGAGGCATACATTCCTCGTTCTTTCTCTACTCCTCACGCAAAAAGCCTTGGTTTAATCACGCTTGTTCTCGTGCTGTCAATGATAGAGAGGTAGCTCACAAAAGATACCAGAGCCTTCAAACTAATGCTAATTATGAACTTTACATTTCTGCCTGAAATCATGCCAAATCTATTCTCCGACTAACCAAAAATTCTTTCATTAATAGAAAATGTCAAACCTTGCTTTCTCTAACTCTTCCCGTGACTTCTGGCATCTAGCCAAAACATCTCCTCCAACTTCACTTCTTCATCTTTCCTCCACTCTCAGTCCTGACGGCAACACTGCTGCTCTCATCTATCTCTAAGGCTGAACTCTTCTCTCAAACATTTTCTAAAACTCCACTCTGGACGATTCTGGGCATATTCCTCCTACTCATCCCCTCAGCTCATTTATGCCTGTTATAAAGATTCTTCAAATGATGTTTTCTATGCCCTCTCTGGCCTCAATCCTCAGAAGGCTTATGGACCTGATGGAGTGCCTCCTATTGTCCTTAAAAACTGAGCCTCCGTGCTGTCACCCTGCCTGGTCAAACTCTTTCGCCTCTGCCTGTCAACATCTACCTTTCCTTCTTGCTGGACGTATGCCTTCATACATCCTGTACCTAAGAAGGGTGACCGCCCAATCCTCAAACTACCGTCCTATTGCTTTACTTTCTTGTCTATCTAAAGCTTTTGAATCAATCCTTAACCGGAAGATTCAAAAGCACCTTTCCACTTCTGACCTTCTATCTGAGCGCCAGTATGGGTTCCGCAAGGGGCGTTCTACTGGTGATCTCCTAGCCTTCTTAACTGACTCTTGGTCATCCTCTCTTAGCCGTTTCGGTGAAACTTTTGCTATTGCGCTGGACATATCAAAAGCTTTTGATAGGGTCTGGCACAAATCTTTGCTTTCAAAACTACCTCCTACGGATTCTATCCTTCTCTCTCTGTACCTTTATCTCCAGTTTCCTTTCTGACCGTTCTATTTCTGCCGTGGTAGACGGTCATTGTTCTTCTCCTAAATCTATTGACAGTGGTGTCCCACAGGGTTCTGTCCTATCTCCCGCTCTTTTTCTGTTGTTCATTGATGATCTTCTTTCCAAAACGAACTGTCCTATCCATTCCTACGCCGATGATTCCACTCTGCATTATTCAACTTCTTTTAATAGAAGACCCACCCTTCAGGAACTTAACGACTCAAGGCTGGAGACTGCAGAACGCTTAGCCTCAGACCTTACGATTATTTCCGATTGGGGCAAGAAGAACCTGGTGTCCTTCAACCTCAAAACACAGTTTCTCCACCTATCCACTCGACACAATCTTCCAAACAACTATCCCCTATTCTTTGACAACACCCAGCTATCACCTTCCTCAACACTAAACATTCTCAGTCTATCCTTAACTCAAAATCTCAACTGAAACTTCATATCTCATCTCTTACTAAATCAGCTTCCTCGAGGCTGGGCATTTTGTACCGTCTCCCAGTTCTTCTCCCTGCACAGTTGCTGTCTATACAGGGCCTTGTCCGCCCTCGTATGGAGTATGCATCTCATGTGGGGGCTCCACCACACAGCTCTTCTGGACAGAGTGGAGGCTAAGGCTCTTCGTCTCATCAGCTCTCCTCCTCATACTGATAGTCTTCTACCTCTTAAATTCCGCCGCAATGTTGCCTCTCTTTCTATCTTCTATCGATATTTCCACGCTGACTGCTCTTCTGAGCTTGCTAACTGCATGCCTCCCCCCGCTGCACTCGACTTTCTACTCATGCTCATCCCTATACTGTCCAAACCCCTTATGCAAGAGTTAACCAGCATCTTCACTCTTTCATCCCTCACGCTGGTAAACTCTGGAACAATCTTCCTTCATCTGTATTTCCTCCTGCCTACGACTTAAACTCTTTCAAGAGGAGGGTATCAGGACACCTCTCCTCCCGAAACTGACCTATCTTTCGGCCACCTCTTTGGATTCTTTTTAGGAGCAGTGAGTAGCGGGCTTTTTTTTTTTTATTAATGTTTGCTTTTTGTGTGCCCTTGAACTGTCTCCTTTGCTGTAAAAAAAAAAAAAAATTCAAATTTACCTTACAGTATGTGCATTTTTTATATTTATTTTAATACAAATTTTAATATTTTATGTGTATTTTGGTATATATATTTTTCTAAAAAATTCGTTATTTTATGGCTATTTTGCATCTTTATTTTCATACAAATTTACATTATTTAATTAATATTCTGTGTATTTATTTTGATACGATTTTACATTATTCTATTTGTGTTTTGTATATATTTTTTTATACATATTTACATTATTTAATTAGTATTTTGTATATATATTTGATACAAATTTACGTTATTTTAAGTGTATATGTTTATATATTTTCATTCAAATTTCCATTATTTTATATGTATTTTGTATATGTATTTCAATACAAATTTACCTAATTTTATGTGTATTTTGTATATTTATTTTCATACAAATTTAAATTATTTTTGTGTATTTTTGTATATAGTTTTATACAAACTTAGGTTATTTTATGAGTATTTTGTATATCTATTTTCATACAAATACACATTCTTTTATTGATATTTTGTTTATTTATTTTGACGAGAATTTAAATTATTTAATGTGTATTTTGTATATATATTTTTAAACGTATTTACATCATTTCATGTGTATTTTGTATATATATTTCTATAGAAATCTACGTTATATTATGTGTATTCGTATATAGATTTTTAAACAAATTTACACTTTTATGTGTATTTTGCATATTTTTTCAATACAAATTTACCTTATTGTATATGCATTTTGTATATTAATTTTAATACAAATTTAATTATTCTATGTGTATTTTTGTATAAGTATTTTTAGAAAAATATTCTTTATTTTATGGGTATTTTGCATCTTTATTTTTATACAAATTTACGTTATTTTATTGATATTCTGTTCATTCATTTTGATACGATTTGACATTATTCTATGTGTATTTTGTATATATTTTTCATTCAAATTTACGTTATTTTATGTGTATTTGTTTATATATTTTGACACAAATTTTCAATATTTTATGGGTATTTTGTATATATATATTTTAAAAGAAATTTATCTAGTTTTATATGTATTTCGAATATCTATTTTCATACAAAATGAAATTATTTTTATGTATTTTTTGTATATATTTCAATACAAATTTTAGTTATGTTATGTGTATTTTGTAAATCTATTTTCATTCAAATATATATTATTTTATTGGTATTTTGTTGATTTATATTGATACGAATTTACATTATTTTATATGTACTTTTTATATATATTTTTATACGCATTTACATTATTTAATATTTATTTTGAATATATAATTTTATACAAATTCATGGTATTTTATGTGTATTTGTATATATATTTTCATATAAATTTATATTATTTTATGTGTATTTTGTACATATATTTCATTACAAATCTACCTTATTTTATGTTTATTTTGTATATGTATTTTGTACATTTATATTTATACAAATACACATTCTTTTATTGGTATTTTGTTTATTTATTTTGCTTCGAATTTATATTATTTTATGTGTATTTTGTTTACATTTTTTTATACGTATTTACCTAATTTTATGTGTATTTTGTATATATATTTTTATAGAAATCAACGTTATTTTATGTGTATTCGTATATATATTTTGAAACAAATTTACATTGTTTTATATGTATTTTTGCATATCTCTTTCAATAGAGGTTTACCTTATTGTATGTGCATTTTGTATATTTATTTCAATACAAATTTAAATATTTTATGTGTATTTTGGTATATATATTTTTATAAGAAATGCGCTATTTGATGGGAATTTTGCATCTTTATTTTCATACAAATTTACATTATTTTATTAATATTCGGTGTATTTATTTTGATACGATTTTACATTATTCTATTTGTTTTTTGTATATATTTTTTTTATACATATTTACATTATTTAATGTGTATCTTGCATATATATTTCATACAAATTTATTATCTATTATTGATTTTCATACAAATACACATTCTTTTCATGATATTTTGTTTATTTATTTTGACACGAGTTTACATTACTTAATATGTATTTTGTATATATATTTTTATACGTATTTACATAATTTCATGTGTATTTTGTATATATATTTCTATAGAAATCTACGTTATTTTATGTGTATTCGTATATATATTTTGAAACAAATGTACACTGTTTCATTTGTATTTTGCGTTTTTTTTTTCAATACAAATTTACCTTATTGTGTGTGTGCATTTTGTATATTAATTTTAATACAAATTTATTTATTCTGTGTATTTTTGTATATGTATTTACAAATTACACAAATAATCAAGTCATTCGTATCAAAATAAATAAACAAAAAACTAATTAAATAATGTAAATTTGTATGAGAAAACATATACAAAATACACATAAAATAACGTTTTAAGTTTCTATAAAAATATATGTACAAAAATGCACATAAAATTAGTTTGTATAAAAAAATATATACAAAACACACATTAGATAATGTAAATGAGTATAAAAATATGTATAAAAAATACCTATGAAATAATCTAAAATCGTATCGAGTTAAATTATGAAAATAACAATAAAATAATGTAATTTTGGATAAAAATATATATAGAAAACACACATAAAATAACCTAAATACAAATACAAATATACACATTAAATAATTTAAAATTGAATGAAATAAATATACAAAATAAACATAAAATAAGGTAAATTTGTAATAAAATATATGTAAGAATACACATAAAATAATATAAATTTGTATGAAAATATATATACAAATACACATAAAATAACATGAATTTGTATAAAATTTGTTTCAAAATATATACGAATACACACAATAAAATAACGTAAATTTTTATGAAAATGTATATATAAAATACACATAAAATAATTTAAATACGTAGAAAAATATATATACAAAATACACATAAAATAATGTAAATTCGTAACAAATTAAATACACAAAATTCCAATAAAAGAATGTATATTTGTAGGAAAATATATATACAAAAAACAAATAAAATAACTAAAATTTGTATAAAAATATATACAAAAATACACAAAAATAATTTAAATTTTTTTGAAAATAGATATGCAAAATACACATAAAGTTAGGCAAATTTGTATTGAAATACATATACAAAACTCACATAAAATAATGTAAATTTGTATGAAAATATATAAACAAATACATATAAAATCACGTAAATTTGGATAAAATATACAAAATATACATTAAATATTTTAAATATGTATAAAAATATATTATATTATATATATTTTTATTGATATTTGCGTTATTTATGTGTATTTTGTATATGTTTTATTATAGAAATTTACATTATTTTATTGGTATTTTGTCTATTTATTTTGATACGAATTACATGATTATTTGTGTATTTTGTACATTTTTTTTATACGTATTTACATTATTTAATATGTATTTTGTTTATATAATTTTATACAAATTTACGTTATTATATGTGTATTTGTATAGGTATTTTGATACAAATTTACATTATTTTATGTATTTTGTATATATATTTCAATTCAAAGTTAGCTTATTTTATGTGTATTTTGTATATCTATTTATTTTAATACAAAATCAAATATTTAATGTTTTTTCGTATATATATTTTTATAAAAAATGCGTTATTTTATGGGTATTTTGCATCTTAATTTTCATACAAATTTACATTATTTTATTAATATTTTCTGTATTTATTTTGATACGATTTTACATTATTTTATTTGTGTTTTGTATATATTTTTTTATACATATTTACATTATTTAATGTTTTATATATATATATATATATATATATATATATATATATATATATATATATATATATATATATATATATATATATATATATATATATATATATATATATATATATATATATATATATATATATATTGGATACAAATTTACGTTATTTTAAGTCTATATGTTTATATATTTTCATTCAAATTTACATTATTTTATGTGTATTTTGTATATGTATTTCAATACAAATTTACGTATTTTTATATGTTTTTTGTATATTTATTTTCATACAAGTTTAAATTATTTTTGTGTATTTTTGTATATAGTTTTATATAAATTTAGGTTATTTTATGTGTATTTTGTATATCTATTTTCATACAAATATACATTCTTTTCATGATATTTTGTTTATTTATTTTGACACGAATTAACATTATTTAATGTGTATTTTGTATATATATTTTTATTCATGTTTACATTATTTCAAGTGTATTTTGTATATATATTTCTATATAAATCTGCGTTATATTATGTGTATTCGTATATATATTTTGAAACAAATTTACATTGTTTTATGTGTATTTTGCATATTTTTTCAATACAAATTTATCTTATTGTATGTGCATTTTGTATATTAATTTTAATACAAATTTGATTAATCTATGTGTTTTTTGTATATGTATTTTTAAAAAAAATATGCTTTATTTTATGGGTATTTTGCATCTTTATTTTCATACAAATTTACATTATTTTATTGATATTCTGTGTATTTATTTTGATATGATTTTACATTATTCTATATGTATTTTGTATATATATTTTATATAAAATGTATTTGTTTTCATTTCATACAAATCTACATTATTTTATGTGTTTTTTGTAAATGTATTTAAATACAAATTTAACTAGTTATATGTGTATTTTGTATATCTATTTTGTATGTATATTTTCATAGAAATTTACTCTATTTTATGAGTATTCGTATATATATTTTGATACAAATTTACATTATTGATGTGTATTTTGCATATCTATTTCAATACAAATTTACTTTATTGTACGTGTATTTTGTATATTTATTTTAATACAAATTTAATTATTTTATATGTAATTTTGTATATATATTTTTATGCAAATATGCGTTATTATATGGTTATTTTGCATCTTTATTTTCATACAAATTTACATTATTTTATTGATATTCTCTTTATTTATTTTGATACGATTTAACATTATTCTATGTGTATTTTGTATATATATTTTTTATACATATTTACATTATTTAATGTTCATTTTGTATATATATTTTATCCAAATTTACATTATTTTATGTGTATTTGTTTATATATTTTCATTCAAATTTACATTATTTTATGTGTTTTTTGTATATATATTTTTCTACGTATTTAATTTATTTTATGTGTATTTTGTATATCCATTTTCATAAAAAAATTACGTTATTTTATTGTGTGTATAAGTATATATTTTGATACAAATTTTATACAAATTCATGTTATTTAATGTGTATTTGTATATATATTTTCATACAAATTTATATTATTTTATGTGTATTTTTTCATATATTACATTACAAATTTACCTTATTTTATGTTTATTTTGTATATTTATTTCATTCAACTTTAAATTATTTTATGTGTATATTTGTATTTGTATTTAGGTTATTTTATGTGTATTTTGTATATATATTTTCATCCAAAATGACATTATTGAGATATCCAACCTAAGTAAAAGTTTGAGGATGACTTCAGTTTCCTATTGCTTACGCCTCTTTGAAATGAAACCAGTGGTGGGGTTCAATTTTTAAGAAGCAGGTCTCTTATGAGGAGTTTAAAAAATGTTATAAGTAAAAAGGTGTTTGGCGGGGAAAATTGAGAACCCCTGATTTAGTTTAGCAGTAACAACTGCTCCTCGGATTAAAGAAATTCCTAGAACAGGTTCTCATAACTGCATGTAACCGGTTGAATCCCATCACTGATGAAACCCAGTACTAAGGTTTGCTTGATTTTTAGCCTGAATGCATTGAGCCCTAGGGACGGAGGTCACGCCACCAAGACTCCTAAGTCTCTCTCTCACCCAGACCTGCTTAAAGGAGTGCCAATAATGCTAATCAGGTGAGGGGTTATTCCACCTACACCAGTATACTACACTTCCCTTAACATTAAATTTCATCTGCCACTTCCCCGCCCAATCATAGTCTGTTAACCATTTCACGCATCAAAAGTTTGATAAGATTCTTCTTTCCACTGCATATTCGCCTGAGCCCTCAGGGAGCTATGAATGGCCCGACTGCAGCAGCTTAAAATTTTTATCATGTTAGCTTATTTCACCTAATGCAGCATTCTTTTTTTTTCCTGTATTATTTTATATCGTTGGTTTGGAAGAGATTATTCTACCTTATGAAAAAAAAAATATCAAGAACAGCTCGTGCCTTAAGAAGGGTGACCGCCTAATTCCTTCAAACTACCGCTCTATAGCTTTACTTTCCTGTTCATCTAAAGTTTTTGAATCATGTTCTCAGCCGTCCCCAGCCGCGGTATTCTTGCTTGCTCATCGTGTGTTGAGGCAAACTTTGACACTTCCACTGATTTACCTGATGTTCTAGGATGAACCAATATCTGTTCAGAGTGTTCAGAGAGGGAAGCAGAAGTTGGATTTTTTAAGAATCATGGAATTCAGCCAAACGGGTCAGTCCAAATGATAATCTGATTACAGTTGAATTATACAGATAATGTTCTACAACTTTATTCAGTGAAATTCATTCTGAATGAAAAAAACTATGTACCTTTTCTAGTTTTAATGCAAGTTTGGCTCTCAGAAAGGTAATTTTCCTGGTAAAAGATTATAAACTATATTTTTCAGACTCCATCATGATAAAATGAGCAACTTTTCTTCCATAAATTTTCCAGTAAAACTTGAATTTTTAAATCATGGAATTCAGCCAAACAGTCAGACTCAATCATAATCTGATTTTCTACAGTTGAGTTATACGCAGGATGATTTTCACAACTTTTATTCATGAGATTATTTTAGACGAAAACTAAAAAATATTTTTAGGAAAGTTCACTGCAACTATGGTTTCAGAAGCAGCAATTTACCGGTCAAAGATTATAAACTATATTTCTCAGACTCCATTGCCATAAAAATGAACAACGCTTTCTTCGATAAATTTTCATGTATCGCTACACCAGTAAAAGTTGGGAATGTTTCAGGAATCCTGAAAATTCCAGCCAAAACCCAAGTACAGTCCAAATCATAAACTGGATTTCACAGTTGAGTTATACAGATTATTTTCTACAACTTTTATTCAGTAAGATTCATTCCAGAATAAAAATAATACAAAATTTACCAAAAATTATTTATTGAGTTTTTACCATTGTCAACTTTGGCTCCCTCATAGCTGGTAAATTTCAAAGGTCAAAGATTATAAACTATATTTCTCAGACTCCATAGTGATAAAATGAGCAACTATTCTTCAATATTTTTTTCGTATCGTTACACCAGTAAAAAAGTTGGAATTCTTTCAAGAATCATGGAATTTCAGCCAAATGCACAACCTAAAAAGAAATGGATTTCACAGCAGTGTGCGCTAGAAAATTCTCTATAAAACATGTTTTATGGCTTTTTTCTTCATTTTTTTGAAGTGTATTTTTTTTCTGATGACTTTTGCATCATGGAGATCACCCAAGAAAACTTTTTGTGTCGCTGGAGGGGTTAACCGAAGATTCAAAAGCACTTTTCCACTCCCTCTGGACGCTTCTATCTGATCGCCAGTATGGACTCCGCCTTTAAGGGGCACCTACTGGCATATCTTCTTGTTCTCTTGAACCGATTCTTGGTCATCCTCTCTTAGCCATTTCGGTGAAACTTTCTCAGTTGCGCTTAGACATATCAAAAGCTTTCTGATAGAGTCTGGCACAAGTCTTGCTTTCTAAACTGCCCTCTTCGGATTCTATCCTCTCTCTGTTCCTTTTGTATCTTCAGTTTCCTTTTTGGCCGTTTCTATCTCCGCTTGTGGTAGACGGTCACTATTCTTCCCCCAAAGTTAACCTAGTCAACAGTGGTGTTCCACAGGTGGCCTCGTTGTCCTATCACCCACTCTCTCTCTTTGTTATTCATCAATGATCTTCTTTCCATAACAAACTGTCCTATCCACTCACACAGGCTGATGACTACTCTGCATTATTCAACTTCTTCAACAGAAGACCTTCTCAACAGGAATTAAGGAAGACTCCAGACTGGAGGCTGCAGAACGCTTAACCTCAGACCTTGCTATTATTTCTGATTGGGGGTAAAAGTGAACTTTGTGTCCTTCAATGCCTCAAAACCCAATTTCTCCACCTATCAATCTCAACACAATCTTCCAAACACCCATCCCCTATTCTTCAGTAACACCTAGTTGTTGCCACTTCTTCAACACTAAATATCCTTGGTCTATCCTTAGCTCAAAATCTCAATCCGGAAACTTCCACATCTCCCTCCTCCACTAAATCAGCTTCCTCGAGTAATTGGGTGTCCTGTATCAAGCTTCCGCCCCAAAGCCTTTTTTCTCTCCCGCAAGACGGATTGCTTTCCATTTATAGGGGGTCTTGTCCGCCTCGTATGGAGGTGGCGCATCTCACGTGTGGGGAGGTTCCACTCACACAGCTCTCCTGGACAGTAGAGTGGAGTCCAAGGCACATCTGCCTTTTCTGGCCTCCTCCTCCTTGCACTGGGATAGTCTTTCACCTCTTAAATTCCATCGCCTATGTTGCCTCTTTTCTATCTAACTGCATGCCTCCCTCCCATGGCCCCACTGCACTCAGCTGTCCACTCTAGCCCTCCCTTGTTAATAAGGTCCAAACTCCCTGCAAGAGTTAACCTGCATTTTCACTCTTTCATCCCTTACACTTTGGTAACTCTGGAACTGGCTTTCCTCTGCCTGTATTTCCTCCTGCCTATGACCTGTCCTTTTTTCAAGAAGTGTGTATCAAGACACCTCCTCTCCATCCGAAATTGACCTCTTTTTTGGCTACTCTTATCTATTTTCTGTTGTGGGAGCGTAAGTATGGCTTTTTATATATATATATATATATATAGTATATATATATATATATATATATATATATATATATATATATATATATATATATATATATATATATATATATATATATATAATTTTATAGTTGTCTTCGACGGCTCTTTTTGCTTAAAAAAAAAAAGTTTACCGACTGAGAAAAAAACAATTTAAGGATGACAAAGTGGCGCTTACAGGTTGCCTGGCTGAGAGTGCTAAATTCAAACCACGGGCAATTATCATTTCAAATCCAATGGCACAAGAGAGTTGACAATTAGTTTTATTTTATAGGTCTAGCTGGATCTTTGATGCAATAAAATGACGTGATTCTGAAAGATACTTTATTTTCGGGCAAATTCTAGAAAAAGTTTTTGACACAATTCGAGTCAAAAGTTCATGCGTAGATGATTCCAGTTTTGACGTTGAATCGTGATCATGGTGCGTGAAAGGGTCAAGTTCTATCCTGGAGAACACTGCAAGTGTCCTGGTCTGATTGGATTACTCTACCAATCTTGGTATCATTCTGCAAGTAACTTACTGACATCACCATAATTCCTTGTTGTCCAAATCATTGATGGTAAATGATAAAAAGCAGTGGACCCAGCACCAACTTTCTCAAGTGGACTCCACCTACAACACTGCCCTCTATTCAGATTTTTATCATTGATTTTGCACTCTTGCATTTCTCTGTGGGGAGAAGGGAGTTTATCTAGGGTCCCCAAGCCATCTCATCTTCTACTCTATATTCTCCCTCCTCCCAATTTCATTAGTTCCTTTTTTATTTGTTTACAAGGAAATATATCAATCTGGGAGACATCTTTTTGACTTTAGAAATTACTCTCATGTGAAAAGAATTACAAGAGCTGTGGCCAGAGAAGCATGATCCTGCTCCATTATTCTATGAGAAAATAATCAGAAGATTGATGATGTGCGTAGGCTTGAAATGAATATAAATGTTCACAGTAGTTTAATTACATAGTGCAAAGCATCAAGCCTCATTGAAGCATCCTGCTTGAATGTAAGTAGAATTGCCTGGTTAGTTTTTGCATATGTATTATTATTCAATTTAAAATTATGGCATTATTATTACTTTTTTTTACCTCTCTTAACTGCAGTTTTACATATAACTGAGTCACTTGGCACAGAAAAAGGGTTGGCAATGTTGGATAACTCCATCGTCACTGCAGCAGCTTGTTTCCTCAGCTTTGTCAGACTTTGGCCGTTAGTTATAAGTGGAGAACAGAAACTTTGTTCTTTATGAATCTTCTCTACTGCTTTTAAGGCCAAAGAATCCCGAGAGGAGGCTAAGAGGTTTGGAGGAGCTCCAAAGGTAAAACATGAGCTGTCCGAACGTGACGAGACAAACAGGATCGCAGGACAAGAAGCTGCAAACAGATGTCTTGTAGAAAAATTACCAAGGTAAGTGAAGCAGCAGACTGATGTGTGGTATTGATGTTCAAGTATCCTTGGACTAATGTCCTGGAAGCAGTCATTAATCCCTCTAAATAAATTTAACTTTTGTAACTACATTATTATTTTATAAATGAAAGTTGCTAAGTCAGAAGATATTGTCCCTTATTTAGCAAGTTACAGTAATATTTATGAAGTGTATCACTATAGGAGCACTCTGGTTACAGCTAGCAAAGACCTGGAGACGGAGCAGCAGCTGAACATCTCAATGCTGCCAGGGCAAGGCAGGAGTGGGTGTCCAAGGTGGTGGAAATTCAGACCACTTTTGGAGCAGAAAGATCAAGTGCAGCCTCCTCATATATCATATGCTTCTCTTTATCATTCTATAATGTTACCTACATCACCATTGATGTTGCCTTGAACATCAACAGGCTGCCATCCACATGATTAAACTATTTTTTTTTTTATGCTCAATATACACCCTACCTCTTTACCACCATGCATCCACATTCCATTCACTCTTCCTTCCTCCTCCTCATTCATCCTCCCACTGTCCCTCCCTCCTTCCTGTCCACCCTGCTCTGGGATTCTTGGCAGTAGCTTGATACTGCAAGTCTTGTTAAGTGCCATGACAAAGTCATAGAAGAAACAGCTTTTTTCCTTTGGAATAGGAGAAAGGAAAAGATGCCTTTGGCCCTTCCATCATTACTTGCACTGGTACTCCCAGTTACATCTTTTAAGTTCCGGCATTCACAGTACTGAAAATGAAGTGTATATATCAGCCCAGTCCCAGATGCTGTATCGGGTGGGCAGGTGGGAATCCCTTCTTCCCATGGGTTCACCCAGTGGACACTAGTTTAGATGTTTCTGGATTACCACTAGCTTGCCATAAGTAGTAGGTTAGGTTTAGGAGGCTGGTTGTCCTCAGTCAGCCAGTCAGCCACACCTCCTAATGTTGAGCCTCAGTGTGGCGGTGTGTTGGTGGGGTTCCATGAACACATAAACTAGTGCTCTACCTTTTGACCCATTTGTCACCTGAGGGATAAACTGAGCATCAAGAGGTGCCAGATTATCTCTGGCTGGGCCCAAAATTACAACTTAGGCATGATGAACTAACTGTGGACCGGATCGTACTAAACTTACTGATTATCTTGAGATTGTGAGGCAGCTGATTTTGTCATGTGTTATTTCTGTAATTAAAAAGTCACAGTGTTGTACAGGTGGGAGGGTGGAGTGGCATCAGCATGAGATTGTGTGGAGGAAACTCATTATTTTATCTGAATTTAATTTGTAAATTCTTTTCCATTTTATTTTCCTTCTTTTCTTCAATTTTTTTTCCTTATATTTCCTTTTTCTTCATTTTGTTAATACTTTCTATTTTTCCTTTCTGTCTCTGGGCCACTTCCCCTCAAGTATCCTGTCATTTTACTTTCTTTTTCCTCTGCCTTCTCATCCTCCTTTTACTCTCTCCCCCTTTTCTGGCTCTTTTCCTTTTCCAACCCATGTGTGGTAAACTTCACCTTCCTATACTTACCCCTTTCTCTCCTCTCCCTCTCCTCTCCTTCTTTTCCTTCCCCTCCTGTCCCTTTCTCCCTCCTTCTTCCCCCATTGTGCATCCCTCCCCATCTTGCTCCCTCTCTCTCCTCTCCTCCTCATCCCCTTCCCTCCTATCATCCCATATCCCCAACACACCACTCCTCTAATCCCCACATCTCCCACCTTCCACTCCTGCCCTCTCCTCTCCTGACGCCACCTGTCCCCGCACACAGGAGGGATCCTGAGCTGAGTCGGCAGGTGACAGACGTGATGGCTGCACATGGAGGCATCTTCAACAGTCAACAGCAACTCCAGAGCTGCAGGGCGGCAGTTGTACATTGCCCCTGAGGCCTCCAAGCCCCAGGGAGCAAGGCGTGAAACACCGGAAGTAGATGTATCAGCAGTGGATCAGACTAACCTCCATTTGCACCTTCATCTCTCATGGTCATTACTTATTATTATTATTATTATTATTATTATTATTATTATTATTATTATTTGTTCTTATGATCTGTGTGTGTGTGTGTGTGTGCGTATGCATGCAAGGCAAGTGCGTGTGTGATATTACCTGAATAATATTTCCAATTGTATCTTTATAAGACTGAGTCAAGCTCATTGAATCATGTCTTTTCAAACTCTCATATTTTTCTTTAAAACAGAGTAACAGTAAGTGCAGCCCCTCTTGATGCATGCCACTCAACTGAATTCTTTCAATGTTTATCTTACATGAAATACATCACTGGTAGTTTTGTCTTAATAAATAATTTTGCAAAAGGGCAGAGCTTGACTAAATACTGCAAAATACACTTATCTAATTGAAGATGCTGCATGACAACACAGGGTTTATTCCCCTTCTGGGGTATGTCCTGCCTGGCTAATGTCTCAAACTAGTGTGTGTGTGTGTGTGTGTGTGTGTGTGTGTGTAGTATATGAGAAGTTCCATGTTACATGAACCCCTTACAAAGGCTTCTTATTTAT
This sequence comes from Eriocheir sinensis, assembly GCF_024679095.1. Taxonomy (NCBI): domain Eukaryota; kingdom Metazoa; phylum Arthropoda; class Malacostraca; order Decapoda; family Varunidae; genus Eriocheir; species Eriocheir sinensis. The sequence continues at coordinate 246,057 of NW_026111985.1, forward strand.
GAACATCTGTAGTTATTACCAGTGTGCCCAGAAGCTTGCATGTGCATTGCTTTTTATGATTGCATTTAATTAGCTATTATTTTTCAAAGTAATTGCAAGATTTCCACTTTTCATTGCTTCATTTTGTGATCCTGAAACACCCTTTCTTCTTTTTTAACTTTTTCTCACTTCCTTCAGCCACTGGGTCAGCTCAGTTTTACCAGCTTTTAGATTCTCCTTCTTTTTTCTCTCTCTTTTTTAATCTTTCTTAGAACTACAGTATTCATTTTAATTTCCACAAGTTTATCTTTTTGCAGGTTTTAGATTTCTCATAAATATTTGCAAGAAATTTGCAACTGTATTTATTTTAAATGCATTTCCAAGTTGCTGTTTCTTAGTTTGCCTTACTCTCACCATCTTTATTCTCAGCTTCTTTCTTCTCTAGAGCTCCTGTCTCCCTCACACCACTTCAGTTTTCTCAGCATAACTTCCTGTATAGTTTACCACAAGGAGTAGATATTGTAAGTCACATAAAGTATGTAAACTCCAAACTCTTTATTTATTTCTCTTCATGTTGATATTCAAGGTATAGGAATAAGACTTATAGGCAGTGTTAAGAGATATTGGCTTTCTGTAAATAGTCCCAGTACAAAAGAGAGAGAGAGAGAGAGAGAGAGAGTTTTATACCCAATTTCTGTAGTGTTCAAGTAACAAACGTCCATAGCATAGAGCCCTCTTCCTCCCTTGGCAACAAAGAGCTAGTCAGTGTCAAGATTGCTGGCCGGATGTTGAGATTCATTGCCCAAGCACTGAAGGTAATCACAAAACGTTTTCCTGTGTATATATGTAAATAGTAATGTTTTTCCAGCTCTATTTCGTTTATATCAAGGAAGATAAATTCATCAGACTGTTTTCTCGTTCAACTGATCTCAGGCCATAAACAATTGAGTCATGCTTGTCAGACCATAATATAGTGTTTCAAAACAATTAATGTGTCAGACCTTGTAGTGTGTCCTGTTTTTTATAGTTGTGATGAGTAAACCAAAAGAGTACAGGAAGTCATCATAACAGCCATAACATGTATATCAGTGTACCATTGTAAAGGAATATTAAAAGCAATTACTGATTTGAAAAACTTGTTCATTTCAAAGACTACAGATTGTCTTGTATTCCTGTTCCTAACAACATAATCAAAATCTCCAGAGCCCTTCATAAGCAACATAATGTTCAGGGCAAGTGCCTGGGATGTTAGAGTAATTCACAAGTGGTGGTATTCCAGTGCACTAACTTGTGTATTTTCCTAAAGAGGAATATATTTATTTTGAGTTGTTACTGTCACTAGTATTGTTAAATTTCCTGCTGACCATAATGACAAGTTTTCAGTAATATGCAAAGTAGCACAAGTATGTCATAAAGAAGATACAGATGCATGTATCCATCAGGGCAAAACTGAAAGATACCACATCCTTTTGGTTCATGTCACAATAGTACAGTAAGTGGAGTTCTTGTAAAGGACCATTATGGATCATAGCATGATTTGTATATGGGAAACACATCATGGACTTAAAAAAAAAAAAAAAAGTTTTAAAATAAAGTTACCCTAGAGAGTCTTCTAATGCAGAAGTAAGATAGTAAATTGCACCTATTCTTAAACATAATAATTGTTATTATCATCATGCAGTTAACAATTCAAGTAATCTAAAGGAAAAGAAGTGAAGAATATTATGTACTAACCTTAACTCAGCCTCAGATACTTACACAGGTTGTATAGTGAAAGGAACCAATAAGGATCTATGAAATGGAAAGTAGGTCCTTAACTGGCAGCAGCGGGATCATGTTTCTTTATGGTCCTCAAAGCGGGAAAAATGAGAAAAATTACCCCTCACACAAATCATTTCATAATATATATCAAAGCATTTGAGAGCAGATTATGTATCATCTATTTTGGGGGTTTATATGACACAAATTTATCCTGTCAGCTGCTACACGGTAGTTTTCAAGCCACAAATTTGGCTCCGCTGCTACATTGGTTAAGAAAACTTGGTAAGCTCACAGGTTAGAATGCTGAGAGTTACAAGAGCATGTAGTCTTAAGGTATGTTGAGGTGGTGTTGATGGAGATGAATGCAGAGTGATGAATTAATCAGTACTAGTGTATGGAAACAGATACAAGGATGCAGGTTGGGTGAGACTGGTATTAGAAAGAAGAAATAAGTAAGATGAAATGATAAGGTGGAGAACTACATGAGAGAAAAAAAAAAAAAAAATAGTAGAAGTTTACAAGAAATATATCCATGCTAAACACTTGAAATTGAGCATTATTTGATTAGTTTTGGGTTAATACTTTCCTGGCTTATCCAGCAATGACTGGAAGTTATCATTGCAATGTTGCTTTTTTATGTCAAACTGAGTGTGTTTCAGTGTCCTTTTTTTTCTTTTTTCATATCAAATCTAGGATGTTCGGGTGAACCCAAAAACTTGATCATATATTTATCTTCCTGCAACATGTTCAGTTCTGCTTGTAGTTGATCTTTATCAAAGGAACTCACAGGCTGTTCCAGAGGCACTTCAATTTTGGTACCTGGGAGGTCATCTTTGATTATCTTCTTGATACTTTCAGGACTCAGTCTCTTCTCATTCTCATAAATATCCCAGAAACACAAATTCATGATCTGCCTTTGATTTTACCCTGATGGCACGCCAGATTTTAATCGCTTTGTCTGCATCTTCATCCCCAAAACCCTCAAGGAATACTGTTAAGTTGGAAATATTTACTGGGAGCTCTTTCAACTTCTTTGGATCAATTTCAGCTTTGTATGAGATTCGAAGCATCACCCGACTGAGCTTATGTGCTGTTTTTGCAACAAGTCACGAGTTGTGTGTATTCATTGTTGGTACAGATGCGCAAACTGACTTTATAGGTGCTGCTGTAGCAGGATGGGCATCAAGCTTTATCTCTTTAAGGTAGCCGGTGATGCTGGCAAGTGATGCTTGCCGCCTGCAATCCCAACACAGCATCATCAAGTGGCAACTCTCCGCCTCTGAGGAAGCTGCGATCACCAGTGATATTTATTCAGATATCACAATGTTGCACTGCTGTCAGGACATCTCTGAGTCCTGGTGCATCCTTGGGGAGCCAGCAAGAATAATATTTAGCCTCTGAGTCTTCTGAGGTTCACAATTGTCTTTGTTATACTTACATTCACATAGGGCCTTGAGAGCCTCTGGGTGCACATTTCCATCCACAATGCACCAGTTATCTTGTGGCAGAGTTTTTTACTAACTTCTACAAATGGATCAGATTGACTGTCATTTTCAGAGAATTGTTTTGTCTCACTTAGCATAGTAACCACATAGTTAATGATGGGGTCATTGTACTGGTGTGTACGATGATCATCCCAAATCATACTGCAATTTCAAAGCAATGTCCTTTAATTTGTCACAGGAACCAATTCCTTTGGCCACTCCCAAGATAATTGGAAGCATTTGTTGATTTTTTAATTCTTCACAACGTACCATATCTTCCATATCTCTTGTGCCATATTCTATTTCAGTAAATATCTTCTTGGCTGCTAAAAACTTATGAGCAGCTATTCTAAATGTGAAATGCTGAATTTTGCCATGAGGGTTGTAATGAGGAAGCAGGAAATGATTTAAGAAACCCATCAAATCACCATGCTCTTGGATGTCCTTATGGGAGATGTATTCATTTTCTGTGGTGAAGGCATTATGTGCCAACTTAGTCAGGACAGACATTCTTGATAGTGAGATCTCCAGCATCTGCATCTGATCTATGAAGACTAGCCCTGTAAGACTTGGACCATATTTCAGCTATTTACTGTAGAGCTCAGATTGTGTTTTTACATCAAAATCAGCATTACCACAGAAAACTTTCATTGCCCAGTATATATTGAATGGCTTCCTCATATCCATTGAAAGGTACTTTAGTTTTGAATGGCAATATCCATGAAATGGGTTTTCTTTGCTGTCTTTCACATTTGCATAATCTCTCGCAGTAATCTGTTAACAAATTTTCTGAAAATACACCACCCAGCTCAGAAATGTCTTCATGAGAGTTTTCAGGAAGTTGAAAAAGATTAGGAGCCAATCCACCCCAGAGTTTCAACACCAGGTTGTCTTCGCTTTGCTCACAGAAAAATGCATGATCATTATTATCCTTCATGAATTTGTATCGACAGAGCAGAAGCACACGACTGTCTGACCAAGGAGACAGGGAAGTCTCCTTGTCTATAGTGGTTTTATCCAGGAAGTCCAGTGAGTCAATCATGAGGAGGACCTTAGCCTTCCTCATAGCCTGCCGCACTACCTCCTCACCATGCTTCTCAACTGATTTAGGAAGGTGATCCAGCATGTGCTTCTCTAGATCCACAGTAGTTGTCTCACAATCAGAGGAGAGAGACTCTAATCCTAGACATTGGACAGCCAGCAAGAAGTCAAATTTAACAAGATTGTGTATCTGCAATAAAGAATACAGGTGTGAAAATGGCAATTTGAAGTGTAATTCATGGATTGTTAATTTGTCTAATAAAGTAACAATTGGATATAGAATAAACATATTTTGGAAAAAAATAACAGTAAGCAGCAAATTATTTTTTTTCTTTGAGAATGTATAGAATGGAAGATTGAAATGCATTTCAGCTCACCCTGTGCTTGCCATGAAGCCAGTAGTGCAGGATGAGGGCAAAGAGGGCCGTCTTCCCACTCTCAGGACGCCCCAGCACCAGCAAGTGTCGAGGTAACTTGGTTGCATCCTCCTGGTGCTTTTTTGTGTGTGAAAAATTCAGGAGATCTGCCACACTGACCTCTCTGAGTGTACAATTATGATGCCTTAAAAAATGGCATTAAGGTAAGTAATTTTGAAATGCATTATAAAAGAATGTTGAAAAATCCTTGCTCATTGCACCTTTTAAATATCAGTCAAGTATACCTACCTAGAAATTCACATGTTCAATAATTTTGTGCTTAGGGTTCTACCACTGGCAGAGCATTATCTTTCACCTGCTCCTTAAATATGGCTGAAGAAGTTTTCCATCCACACCTTGACCCCTCACCCTTCAGTGTCTCCCGGGCCACCCTCACCCTCACCTTCTGTCTCTTTCCCGTTGTTCTTTGAGGTGACAAGGGTTCACAGTATGGAAGATGGCTCTGGTGGCTTATCATTCTTCTTGCCAGGTCAGGTCGATAGGCATCCACCATGCGCTGGTAGTGTTCCCAGTTTGGTTCATTATTGATGCTTTCTGGCAGGTAAGAATATATGCTACCAGGTCCATTTTACGAGAGACTTGAGTTGTGGGAAGATGTAGGAGCATTCAGTTAGTCAGTAATCCTTCTTCCCTTCACCACTTTGAACTTAAACTAAAAATCAGTTGCTTTTATAACATACATAAGCAACCATATTCTAACAGTGTATGATGGAGCTGAAAAGACCCGTTACTTATATAGTATTTCCACTAGAAACTGGCGGGTGGGATAGTGGCGGCTGCAAGGTCAGCCAAGCCCTCACCTTGCCAAGTTACCACACTATCTCGATCAACACCTCTCGCTTCCTCTCATATGTCAGCTATTTACTACCTCTAAATGAATTTGATTATAATTGGATAATCCAATAAGGTCATATGGTGTTAAGATTTCGTTTTTATGATTATAACAAAGATTTTGTATAAAAACCATGACACTTTTTTTATAGAATGTTATGAAGTATAGTGCCGCAGACAAATCTATCCATTTCAGTAGGTGAAGGCCTGAAGGGTGTGGGGGTCACTACACATGATCCAGAGGAAAGATTGGAAGAGGAAGTAGGGAAATGAGGGGAAAATATTGGCAAGTGAGTGACTACATGTAAATGATCTGAAGGAGAGTGAACGAGTTACTGAAAAGAGCAAGAGTAGAAATCGAACACAATTTTGAGATAAGGAATGTGTTTGTGATTTTTAATAGGTCAGTGTTTAGGGCAAAGTCCTCCAAGATTAGTAGTATTCTTATTCTGTGTTACTATTTCCTCTTGGGGGAGGCGGTGGCCGGGCGTGGTGAGTCTGTGGACCTAGGTTCGAGTCCCGCCGAAATACGCTGATTTTTCAACCATCGCAGAGTGGCGGAAGATTCCCCACATGCTGCCCTGATCTTCAATCAACCCTAACTTAAGTGAATTCCTTAAAGCGGAGCACTGGGGGGCAGCATGTGTAGTGCCGACTTGCCTGATGGGCGAGCCTCCCATAACCCACTTAGCCAGGGGGGTAACTCTTTGGCCGACTGGTAAAGGAGTGGCTCTCCCGTTACGCTGGTCGCGGGTTCGATCCCCGGCGCCGGCATACCTTTCCTTGTCTGGATTAATTTCTCGTGTGTTTCGTTACACACAGTGGCCGTGTGGGAGTGATTGATTGATAGTTTATTGTTGCAAGTAAAACAACAAAGGAGAAGGGAGGAGCATGCCATCCCAACCCCCAGGAGAAAAGAGAAAATTCTGGGTATTTCACTGGTGGCAAGGTGGTGGGATCCTCTCCTGTGGTTCTGTTGTGTCACCCCGAGAGGGTAACAGGTAGAGTGATTGGCCATGCTCTCCGAAGTTCATAGAAAATGGGAACTCAACACAGAAATTAATCTAAATAGAAATGGGGAGACGCAGCCGACTTGCCTGATGGGCGAGCTCCCCATAACCCACTTAGCCAGTGGGTACCTCTTTGGCCAACTGGTATAGGAGTGGTTCTCCCGTTACGCTGGTCGCGGGTTCGATCCTCGGCGTCGGCAAACCTTCTTGTCTGGATTAATTTCTCGTGTGTTTCTGTTACACGTATTGACCGTGTGGGAGTGTAGTAAAGAGAAAATTCTGGTATGTCACCTGGGCCAAGCAACAGTCATACCTATATCACGGCACCCACTAACGTACGGGACGGCCTGGGGTCCCCACACGACAGTCTGCCAGCACACCGGCGCTTTAGGCAGCACATAAAAAAGTGTGTGAGTAATAATTGTTGTTGTAGTAGTAATTGTAGTAGGTTAGTTGTAGAACTGTAAAAAAACATACTGAAAACCAGTATAAGCGCAACTTCCTTCCCCCCCCCGCTCACTGTGACGCGCAAGGAGCCCTGTAATGAAAACTTTGTGTTGTTTCATTGATTTTGGTGTAGTCTTAATAAGTCTGATCGAGAATACACCCACCTCTGACAGCTGGTGCAGAATCCCCATGGCTGCTACGTCGACACTGACTTGACAACAGTTGAGCTTACTGATAAAGATATCCTGAGTGCCCAGCCGGCGGAATCATCATCCATGACGTGATAACTGATAAGGTGTTTTGAAGGCACTGATACACTACAGGCAAAGTGATGATAGGTCGCCTGTTCGTATCTGACATTTTCATGCAACCAAGACAGAACATAGTGTTAAATAGTCAAGATATTAATTTAGTGTGCCCAGAAGAGGAAGAGCCCAAGGAGTCTATAAGTTATCTAGAGCATCCTTGGAAGAACCGAAGAAGCTGGCGCACAGCTTGGGGTCTGCAATCTGCATCTGAGGGGCCCGTCATCCACGGAGAGGTATACCTACAAAAGTCATACAGTAGCATTCAATTCGGATTTTCTTTCCCTCAGAATTTCTAAAGGGAGGCCCAACTTTTTCCGTGGTCTTGCCCCCCCTCCCCCCCCGTCCACAACCCTCCGGTATGTACGCCACTGGCAAGAACATAAACAACTGCCCGTGAGAGAGAGAGTGAATGTCAGTAATGATTTTGAGAAACCTCTCCTCATCTACCAAGGCGATGTGTTTTCCTGATATAATTTTTTTAATTCCCTAAAATGTACTGAAGACTGCCTGTTTCATTAATTTTCTACACACACACACACACACACACACACACACTCTCTCTCTCTCTCTCTCTCTCTCTATATATATATATATATATATATATATATATATATATATATATATATATATATAATTATTACATCATGTATATCTGCGAGTTTTCGTTAAGAATGTTGAAGCTTCGAACAGTGTCCCGAGCTGGCGGCCGCGTTCATGCCGCGGCAGTCTGGCAACACAGGCAGGAGCGGCAGTCTTGGCGTTGTCACGGAAGTTTGTGTGGCTGTCGCGTGTATTTCGTAACGTGCCGCTGCTACTCAAGACGAAACCAGTGCCACTCAGGCATGACGTCCTGCAGGGGCTGCTGCTGTCACCTCGGTTCTCACTCAGGCCTGGGCGCTGGCTGCACCTTTCCTGGTCCTGGCTGCTCGTCTGGCCGCTATTGAATTAGCCTCATCACGACCCGCTGAGGTGAGCTCACTTGTTTGATTTGTTCTTCGAGATGAGTATTTGACAACACAGCGGATTTTTGGGCACATCTTGCTCCATTTTATTAGGGGAGTACAAGACTTGTGACTCGTTAAATTCGCGGGGTGGAGGGGGTGTCGTTGTGGGGGGTCATTTGTAAGGTTATGAAGGTGGATGAGGTTCTTTGGATTAAGGATGAGGTGCTGATTGATGAGGGGGAGGCTCTGAAGGTCCAGGAGGAGGCTGTGGAGGCCGAGGGAGAGGCTGTGGTGGTCAAGGAGGAAATAATAGAGGTCAGGGAGGAAGTTGTAGAGGTCGAGAAGGAGGAGGTTGTGGAGATTGAGTGCCAGGGTAATTGTGAAGGGTGATAAGGGGGTTATGGGAGTTGAGGAGGAGATTGTGGGGATTAAGGAGGAGCTAGGGGTTGAGGAAAAGGTGGAGGTCGAGGAAGGGGGGGAGAGTTGAGCAGTAGGTAGCTAAACAAATTGTCGGATCAGTATGGTATTTCAACACCAAGCCTTTTACACCCCTACATAATTTATGGCCCACATATCATATTGCTATATGCGTTTACGAAGGAGTTTACTCTGTATATTAAGCTGAAGCCAGGAGGTCACGTCTACACTTTCAGAGGACGCGTCCCCACCCCCCAAACACCCCCACCACCCTCCCATATTTCCCCCCTCCATCCTCCTTTCGTATCCCTCCCCGTCTCCTCCTTACCCTCCCCTCCCCTCATTACTCAATTTCCTGCCTCTTCCATTATGTTATACCGTTTACTTTATGTAGGTACTGTACTTATAGCTACATATGTCATATAGGTATGCATCTAAGTAATGCAGTGTGTGCAGCTTTCAATATTACTTAACATGTAACGTGGGAGTACTGCAAGCTTTCATGGAGGCAAACGCATATCACGTTGTTCATTACTGTATAACATCATGTTTACGCAAATGTAGTAGGAGGCAAATGTGCTGTACGTAGGTCCTATGGCCAGCCGAATGAACACGCTCTATTTGTATTACCTGTGGCCTTGACTTTCTTGTAATAACTTGTTCTTCTTTAGAACATAGTGTATTTATCACACAACATGGTCAAGTTGACATTATATTATTTTGTTGACTTGTGTCGTTCATAACCACAGGGTTCCATATAAATTGCACAATTGTTCTTTCTGCATCACTGCATCTTTGTTTATTGATGCCAATGGTAATAATGGCGTTGTAGCTTATCAAGGTTACATTTGAGGCAATAAATATACAAAATATGCTGTGGGATATTATGAAGTTACTGTATGTTATACATTGTATTATTTTTATGAAATGAAAGTATTATGATCGATATACGAGTATGCATTGTAGGAATAAAAATAGGCAAACATGATAGTACACGATTTAATCGCAGTCACTGTCCAGGAACACATCATCATCCTCCTCGCTTTCATCATCGCTGGCGACGTTGATGATTACGGGTCCCACCGGCTCATGGATGTTATCAGACCTCCAGTACCCTTTTTCATAGTTTTGGGAATGTCTGACCGCTGCCAACCATACTTCTAATATTTACTCCGAATGTATTCCGTACCAATGTACGTGATGGTATGTAGTACCATACCTCCCTATCACGTACACGTGTGCGGGACGGTGATAAAGGGGTTAAGGGAGACGGGGAGGGGGTGGGTGAGGTATAATGTGAGTGTGGGAATAGTCTGGGGGTTGGTAGGGGTGTAGGCGGGGCTAGACGAGTACCCCACATTCGTTCGAATGTGCATACGACCTTAGTGACCATGCCTGGCTTCGGCTTAATATACAGGAGTAAACTCCTTCGTAAACACATATAGCAATATGCTATGTGGGCCATAAATTATGTAGGGGTGTAAAAGGCTTGGTGTTGAAATACCATACTGATCCGACAATTTGTTTAGGAATTATTTGCGAAAAACAGTGTAACACGGCCAGTGAAACCCATTAGTAGAGCGACGAAAATGAGAATGAGGTGGTTATGTTGTTAGGACTCAGGTCATCTGCCTTTCCTATCGCGTCCCCTTACTGAAGATTTTATTATGATGTTCTGTCGCAGTTCTCTAGCTAGCCGAAGCACACGAGATAATTTTCCTTTCAACTGTACACCTTACCTTTATTATGTGATAGGGATGTGTGGTGAATTCAGGTTCAGTGTTTATGGTTGTGTCAGCGAGATTAAGTACAGGATGTAAAAACCGAGATGTCTTGTTGAGATGACGTAATGTAATTAAGTGTGTGTGTGTGTGTGTGTGTGTGTGTGTGTGTGTGTGTTTTAAAGAAACTAGAACTGGATAAATGTAGGTTACTCTTCTACGATACGTGTTTCCGTATATGGTAAATTGATACACGGCCCGGTAGCTCAGTGGATAGAGCGTTTGCCTCACAACCAGAAGGACCGGGGCTCGATTCCCGGTCGGGTGAAGATAAGTTGGCCCATCTTCTTCACGTGTAGCCCCTGTTCACCTAGCAGTGAGTAGGTACGCGGCGTCAGGCGAGTTGTGACCTCGTTGTCGCGGTGTGTTGTGTGTGAGTGGTCTCAATCCTACCCAAAGATCGGTACTATGAGCTCTGTGCTCTTCCGTAGGGGACCGGCTGGCTGTCTCGAGAGAGACCCGCAGCAGATCAAGAGGTGAATTATACACACACACACAAAAAAAAAGTTCCTTAAATGCCCTACCCGTAGCCTACATTTCACAGCTTCTCGTAATATTAAGTAAACGGAAAACGGATGGGGTTCGCAATAGTATTATATAAATAAAAAAAAAAAGATCGGTAATCAACACTTATTGGGTTTGAAATCAAGACATCGAACTCCAAATCCATGAAAATTACCTGTTTGCGATACGTGTAAGCCCTGGCAGACGAAACTCAAACCAGAGAAGAAAAAAGGATAAAAGTGATCGTGTCAGCCCTTAGAAGACAATGCCGGTGGATGCTGGAGAGAAGTCCGTCATGATGAAGGCGGCGGAGTAGGGGCACAGGAAGAGCTCCTTGCAGGGTCCTCCTGCTGCCCGTGCCACACCGCCTTGTCGTACCGCCCGTAGAAGCTCTGCTCGTCACTCTCCTCGCGACCCCTGATAACATATTGAGTGGTTGTTACGGGCTGTACCATGAAGGATAGCGGTAGTATTAGTTTATGTGGTCACCGTTTGGATACTGGAGACACTAAACTAATAAATTCTTGTATGTAGTTTGTGGTGAGATTGAAGAGGCGCCATGGCTCAAATAGTAATGAAGACTTTAGGAATAAGGAAAGAGTGAAGAAAATAGTGAATGAATTAGATAAGAGGTTTGACACCATACAAGAGGAACGAAAATGGAGAAGTATTGGAAAAGTAAGGAAGAACGGAGGAGTAAAGAAGGGGCTGAAGAGGTGACATGAACGAACGAAAAAAAAAAAGTGCTTGTTAAGGAAAGAGAGCGTGAAGAATTACGGAGTGAAGGGAAGAGTGACATGTAGCGAAGAAAGCATGAAGTAAAGGATGAAAAACGGAGTAATCAATGACAGTGTGAAGGTCAATGTTGCATTACCAGAAGGGCAGCAGGATGGTGACCTCGCTGTCAGTCAGGTCGAGCTGGTCCTTCTGCGCCAGTTCACACACCAGCCGCAGCCCACACTGGTCCTTGTCCTTGGCGGCGATCTGGAGAGAGAGAGAGAGAGAGAGAGAGAGAGAGAGAGAGAGAGAGAGAGAGAGAGAGAGAGAGAGAGAGAGAGAGAGAGAGAGAGAGAGAGAGAGAGAGAGAGAGAGAGAGAAATTACATAGAATTACATAGAAAATCAGACCACACAGACCCCATGGTCCAGACTTGGTGGTCTGTCCTTAAACCTAAGTGATTTTACATTAATCAGAAGGCTCCAAAACGTTGCATTTCTACTCGAGTTGATATTAAGTTGAAGGAAGTGACGGTCGAGCTAATTTTTGAAGGAGTCAATCGTGTTACACTGGACCACTGATGGTGGAAACTTATTCCATTCTCGCACTACAACGTTGGTGAAGAAAAATTTGGTGCAGTCTGAATTTACTTGTCTACATCTGAGTTTTACGCCATTGTTCCTCGTGCGCAAAGTGTCATCGATCATAAACAATGTTGATCTGTCTACATTCGTGAAACCATTAAGTATTTTAAAACATTCGATCAGTTTTCCTCGGAGGCGACGTTTCTCAAGAGAGAACATGTTAAGGGTAGAAAGCCTTTCTTCGTAGGATTTGTTGCGCAAGGAAGGGATCATTTTCGTTGCCCGACGCTGAACACCTTCTAATTTAGCAATATCCTTTGCATGATGGGGAGACCAAAACTGTACCGCATATTCCAAATGGGGTCTGACTAAACTATTGTAGAGCGGGAGTATTACATCTTTATTCTTGAATAAAAAGTTTCTTTTAATGAAGCCCAACATTCTGTTCGCTTTATTTGCTGCATCGATGCATTGCTGTGAGAATTTGAGGTTTGACGCGATTTTGACCCCCAAGTCCTTGACGCATTGAACGCTTTTGCGTTTAACGCCGCGCATTTCGTAATCGAACTTCTTATTCCTCGTTCCAACTTGAAGGAGAGAGAGAGAGAGAGAGAGAGAGAGAGAGAGAGAGAGAGAGAGAGAGAGAGAGAGAGAGAGAGAGAGTTAACCCCTTATACTGGCTTTGTACTTCATTTCTATATTAATTCTTCGTCTTTCATCATTTATCCGTGTATGGAGGCAATTACAATACCCAAGTGAACAGTGTAATAATAAATAGGGGGATATAAAAGGCTGGAATGAGTTTTAAAGCTATGGAAACCGAAACCAATCCAAAAGTAATAATTTAGCCTAATCGTGTCCCTCTCCATCCCCTTTTCTTTAAGAGTTCCTCCGCGAGACCAACACGCCCACATTGGATAAGGCTTTCGTAGAGGTTGTGGGTGTTTCCATGGCTAGTTTTGTGAGCCTAGTGATAGTTTAACAAGGCTTCTGCACCATGGATGTGATAAAAAAAAAAAAAATCATGAGAACCCGACTAATCTCCTTTGTGACCTTTGGAAATATTTGTCTCGAGAGTCGGAAGCATGTGAGAAGACAGGTCTCTGCACTAACCTGTCCGTAGAGATCCTCGAGCTTCTCCTTGCCCATCGCCTCCTCCAGGCTCCTCCTCCTCCTGCCGCAGCCGCCACACCAGCCGCCGCCACAGCCGCCGCAACCGCCGCCGCCGCCGAAGCCGCCGCCGTAGCCGCCGCCATAGCCGCCACCAAAGCGACGCCCGACGACGAAGCCCTGACACAAATTAATGGAAAAAGATGGTATTGTAGGGAAAAGGACATTAGGGAAGTCGACAGGGTATTAAGCTCCCCTTGTTAATAGAGTGAAAGCTCGAATGGTTAAATATGTATTTAATGGGGAAAAAATAGATTAATGATTGATTGATGATGTGATCGTATTTGAACAGAATGAAGATGAGAGGCCTGGAAATAAGTGTGACACTATATTAGACTATCACACTCACTATTTGCCTCATTTGCATTTCTTACCATTCTAATTTTAGTATTTCGGGGTCATTTTCTGTCATAATTTACAAACTTATCACTGCAGGTCAAAGACTGAACTCGCTATTTGTCTCATTTCCATTATTTTCCATTTGAATTTCAGTACATTGGGAGATTTTTTTCTTTCATATAATTTACAAACATATCAGTGGTATCAAAGACTGAACTCGCTATTTGTCTCATTTGCATCCCTTAACACTTGAATTTCAGTATTTTTCGGGAATTTTCTTTCATAATCTATAAACCTAATAGTGCAAGTCAGAGATTCTATCCCATTACCACATGAAATAGTTAACGCTGCTCTTTAATCCTTCAGTTACTCACCCCGGCGACGAAGCCCCGCCCGCAGCAAGGCTCGGGGGCGGCGGCTGGGTTGGCCTCAGCGACGGGGGCGGGAGAGGGGTTGGCAGCGGCGGGCCCCAACACCACCTCCACCATCAGCACCACCACCAATGCTACAAGGGATCTCATTGCCACCAGCTACGGGAGGGAAACATGATATAGATGAGGTAAGTAAAAAAAAGTTGCTCATGGTTAATAAGTATTGGTTTTTATAGTCATTTGTCCGTAAAGGTTAAGGCGTCGCCCGTTGGTGTTCTCGCATTCGCTGTTTTCACTTTGCAGTAGTAATGTTATGCGGACGATGAACATTAGCGAACAGTACCCAGACACTGCGTCGTCATCATCAGTCGTCCTTACAGTCTCCAGGCTCGTAGTGGCGTCTGTCTGGTCCGTGCTTCTCTTTCGTACCGTCTCGTTTCACTGACTTGTTTTTTTTTTGTTTTTTTTTTCTCGAAAACGTAAATACCACGTTGGAATCATATAATCCCTTTCATTGATTATTTTCACATAACTTACATGTATCTATTCCTTCCGTGCCACTCAATACACCCACCCTCTTGCCCATCAGGTGTATTTAACATGATAGCGAGTGTATTACTGTAGTGCTGACTTGCCTGATGGGCGAGCTTCCCATAACCCACTTAGCCAGTGGGGTATCTCTTGGCCGACTGGTAAAGGAGTGGTTTCCTGTTACGCTGGTCGCGGGTTCGATCCCGGCGCCGGCAAACCTTTCCTTGTCTGGATTAATTTCGTATCGTTACACGCAGTGGTCGTGTGAGTGTAGTAAAGGGAAAATTCTGGCATTTCATTACTACGTATCAAATAACCAATGTCCGTTGTCGATTACCGCAGAAAAAAATTATACGTTGCCCAATCAGACACCAAAGACATTCAAATCTTTACGTGCATTTCCTTGAGGTCGCTGTTCAGTGTTCCTTCTTTCGTCCAGACGGCACACTTGTTAGACTGGGACCTGGGCGCGGTTGTTGCCTTGACTGTCGAAACCAGGCCTCTGAATTACATATGCCATGCATAATGAGACTCCAGACCAGCTGGTTTTCCTGTCCCGCACCGATGACGACCAGTGCTCTTCTGATGCTGTGTCGTCACATTCTCAGACACCTTCATTATGTTTAGTGAGCGCCTGCGTCTGGGTCGCCACTACTGAATGTAGGTTACTGAATACCGGACAGCGGAAGGTACACATTTTAATACCACCATGAGTCCTCAGACTACGCCACGATATAAATCTTCAATATAAAACTGGGGCACGGCAGGCAAAAATGAACTCTGTAGACAATCGCACTTAATAACTTACAGTTAAAAGAAAGATTTGTGCGGCAACTGAACAGTGATCGAGGAACTGTTCATGAGGTTACCGATTTAATTATCTTTCTCAACTCTGCTGTTAAATGAAATTTTCCAATTAAAATAAGCGACGCGAACAACACGAGTGTTAGACGAATCTAAGGGGAATACACGAATAATACGAATTGAAGACGTCTCAACCAGACACACGAAAGCGCACATTCCCAGTAAACACTAAAAAGTTCACGTGTTAAAACTAAAGTAAAGCGTGCATGATGGCCAGACCCTGGTCAGCCTCGCCGCACCGTCCCACCTTATTGCTCTGCTGTCATGGGATCGTCCCACCGCACAGTCTGTTTCTGGTGCTCATTACCCCGTGGCTCCATTTTATACCCGCTTGTTCAAGCGACACGGGATCGCGGGCCCCGACTCTGAGGCTCCTCTTGTTTACTTCTGATGACCCGCTGGCCTGCAGGGTTACGCAATACCCTCCTTTGTTTCTTCAAGAAGGAGTAGGAGTGTTTGAACGCTCTGCGCAAACATTTTTTTATGCAGAATCGGGAGTCTGTGATGGAATTAATTGCCGATAATATTTATTTGACAATTGTTGAGCTTGTGCCATGCTTTAAGGACATGAAAACCTGAATCGATGCTTAGTCAGCGACTCAGCTTTATAAGGAGAACCGACCACTCTGCAAGGAGCGAGAAAAAAAGAATCACCACAACCATCACCATTCCGAATACTACTACTACTACTACTACTACTACTACTACTACTACTACTACTACTACTACTACTACTACTACTACATAATTATGTAATAATAATAATAATAATAATAATAATAATAATAATAATAATAATAATAATAATAATAATAATAATGACAGCATAGCAACAGAAGATACAAGAGTCTCTTTACCTGTCATCGATTCTCACGCGCGGGGTGGGGAAGGTGAGGAGCGTTTCTTCCTCGTAATAGTTCAAACAAACGTGTTGACCCAGGCTGCTCAGGCGGCTACACGGGGACCCGAGCGTTGCCCCCTGGGGGACGGTTGCACCTGCCCGCCTCGCCCCGTGACATACTTACCTAAAAGGCTTAAAATGCCACGTGTAAGCTTGCGTAAAAGTCGATTTTTTAATATTTTTATAAGGGTAAGTTTAGGGGTGGATTTGATATGGATTCTAGTTCTCTAAGAGCTTAATGGCCTTCCTTTCGATCCTATTGCAATCTTGCTTATGACTCTTTCATGAGTATATACAGGGCCTTAATTTTGGGGACTAGGGCTACCCCCTTTTTTTTACAGCAGAGGAGTCAGTTCAAGGGCAAAAGAATAAGTAACAAATGTTAAAAAAAGATGCTCCTAAAAATAGTTAGAGGAGTGGCCGAAAGATAGGTCAATTTCGGGAGGAGAGGTGTCCTGATACCCTCCTTTTGAAAGAGCCTCAAAATGCCCCTAAAAGACCTTACTTTAAAAAAAAAAAATCCGCCTAAATGCTCATGCTCGCTTCGCTCGCCACCCTCCCCCCTACCTCAGGAACCCATGATGCTCTCTGGCCCCCCTTAAAAATCTGCAAATTACGGACCTGATATATAGTAGTTAAATTCTGGTTCATTTGTTCACTTTTCCCTGCTCTTTTTTCAGTGACTCGTAATAAAGTTTTAAAGAAGGTGGACGATGCAGTTTTGTTTCAATGTTACAAGAACCATTACAGTGAAGAACAAGAAATAAACAACGATATACGGTATCACTGAAAAAAAAAAAAAAGGTGACCGTCAAACTGGCGATTAATCCGTGAGACTGGTTCGAGGCCTTTTACCTGCATAGTCCATTAACGCCAACTCCGCCTGAACGGGCATGAGACGCGCTGCCCAGAAGTCGACCCTGCTCAGCGGGTTGTTTTCGTAAGAGACAATGCCGAGTGGAGGAGGCCAAGAGACGCCGACAGAGTTCATGGATTGAGCAAGTCGATAGTAATAGAAGTAGTAGTAGTAGTAGTAGTAGGAGGAGGAGGACGAGGAGGAGGAGGAGGAGGAGGAGGAGGAGGATCATCAGCAGCAGCAATAACAATCGTAGCAGCATCAGCAGCAGTAATGATAGTTTTAATAGGTCGAAATTAGCACTGGCGATTTATACGTGCTGTTGCGAATAAGAACAATATATTGTTAATTCTTTATTTGTACAAAAATATTACAAAACGGAGACGGTAACATTACGTAGGAGTGAAACCTCGAAGACATCTGCAGCATCATTTAGTTGTCGGTGTGTGGCGGTAGTCCGTGGTGGTGGTCGGTGGTGTGGTGGTATGTGATGGTGGTGGGGGTCGGTGGTCAGAAGGTGACGTTTGTGGCGTTGGTGGGCACCTCTCCCATGATCTGCGGGGCCGTAGGGCACAGCGGGAAGAGCTTTTGCAGGGCTCCTGTGCTGCCCGTGCCACACCGCCTTGTCGTACCGCCTGTAGAAACTCTGCTCGTCACTCATCGCGGCCCCTGTGTGTGTGATTCTGTTGAGATGTATGTTGTGTCATCGAAGAAAACTACGCCAGTGGAAGAGTTTGAAAGTTTCGTTTAGTCGGCGCAACATCTGTGGTCATATGCCGAGAGAGACAGAAGGAAGGAATTATAGGAGAAGAGAACAGATCCCAGGAGACGGACACAACCCTGATTAATACCTGGTACACCCATTCACTGTTGGGTGGACAGGGGTGTAGGGTATCGGAAAAGCCGCCCAAATTTTTCCACTGCCCGGGAATCGACTACGCCAGTGAATGTCGTCAATATCATCTCATCGGTGGTGGCCGAGGAAGAGCATCCATGCGGGATAGCGCTTCCAGGTATGCAATGATTTTACTCATTGAGATCAAAAAGGTATACCACGTGAATTTCTTGGCTTCAGGAGCAAAACCTCTACGCAAAAAAATCGTTAGTTACTGGATGGATCGAGAATATACTAAGTAGTTTTTTGCTGTCAGGTTGTTATTGTCTATCAAAATATTATGGCAAACATTAGTGGTAATAAGCTCAACTTTTCCTTTACTATAAATATGAAAACACAAGAGCCATCACTACGACATTTGAAATACGCTGTTATGCTATAGAACTTTTTTAAGAAGAAGCTTAAACACAGTAAGGAAGGACTACCCCGGCGAGTGCTGTGTTTGAAGTGCACACCAGCCTGCACACCTCCCGCCTTCTCACCTGTACGGGAGGAGGATGAGGGTCTCGTCGCCGGTCAGGTAGTTGGGATCCTTCTGCGCCAACTGCACACGAGCCGCAGCTCACACTGGTCCTTGTCCTGCGAGGCGAACTGCGGCAAGACAGAGACTGATATGTAGTTGATACGTCAATTATTTTGCCTTCTAGTACAAATATTTGCCTTCTATCTATAGTTCATAAACCTCAACAATATCCAAAGTATCTCGAGCGTGTATGTGTGATGAGCGCCAAGTGCATGTGGCACCAGAACTGTCACTGAACGCCAGCCTCACACAGCCTCACCTTCTCAAACATGGCCTCGATGATGTCCCTTCCATGACCTCGTCCAGACTCCTCCTCTTCCTGCCGTAGTGGCCGCCGCCGCACCACCCGCAACCGCCATAACAGCCGCCGCAGCCGCCCCCACAGCCCCCGCACCCGCCGTGGTGGTGCCCGCCGTGGCGTCCGACCACGAACCCCTAAAATGTTCTTAATTAGCACTTCATCCAGTATCACCTGCTCGAGAGAGGGCATTATTAGTATCTGTAAACAGTTTCATCCAAGTCAAAGAATTTTTTTAATTTTTTTCGCCAAAGAAATTTACGTGTCGCGTCGCTCACCCCGATGAAGCCCAAAGCCACGGCGGCGAAGCGTCCTCGGCGGCAGCAGCCGTGTGGCGCCGCAGCCCCCTCCGTACCCGGCGGCTGCTCGACGCCCACGCCCAGCAGCACGACCACCACCACCACCCACACGCCCGCCGGTGACGCCACGCCTAGCTTCATGGCTTGGGGAGGAGAGGAAAATCTGAGGGTCGGTGTTTTCTCAGGGACTTGAATCAAGGCCATGCATGCTTGAATGCCCCTCTTTTATTGGTTGTGTCTTCGTTTTACTAGTCAAGATCTCTTGCGTTGCGAAACTTTTGAAGTTGCACAGGGTGTGGCAAATAAGAATGCACGCAGAGATTCATATATCAACCCTCAAAATACACACACACACACACACACACACACACACACACACACACACACACACACACACACACAGAGAGAGAGAGAGAGAGAGAGAGAGAGAGAGAGAGAGAGAGAGAGAGAGAGAGAGAGAGAGAGAGAGAGAGAGAGAGAGAGAGAGAGAGAGAGAGAGAAATTTACATAGAAAATCAGACCACACAGACCCCATGGTCCAGACTAGGTGGTCTGTCCTTAAACCTAAGTGATTTTACATTAATCAGATGGCTCCTAAACGTTGCTTATCTACTCTAGTTAATATTAAGTTCAAGGAAGTGACGGTCGAGCTTGTTTTTAAATGAGTCAATCGTGTTACACTGAGACCACTGATGGTGGGAGCTTATTCCATTCTCGCACTACAACCTTGGTGAAGAAAAATTTAGTGCAGTCTGAATTTACTTGTCTACATTTGAGTTTTATGCCATTGTTCCTCGTTCGCAAAGTGTCATCGATCATAAACAATTTTGTTCTGTCTACATTCGTGAAACCATTAAGTATTTCAAAACATTCGATCAGTTTTCCTCGGAGGCGACGTTTCTCAAGAGAGAACATGTTAAGGGTGGAAAGCCTTTCTTCGTAGGATTTGTTGCGCAAGGAAGGGATAATTTTTGTTGCTCGACGCTGAACACCTAGTTTAGCAATGTCCATTGCATGGTGGGGAGACCAAACCGTACCGCAGCATTCCAAGTGGGTCTTACCAACTACAGAGCGAGTATTACACTTATTCTTAAATAAAAGTTTTTTAATGGCTCAACATCTGTTCGCTTTATTTGCTGCATCGATGCATTGTTGTGAGAATTTGAGGTTTGACGCGATTTGACCCCAAGTCCTGACGCATTGAACGCTTTGAGTTTAACGCCGCATTGCAATCAAACTTTTTATTCGTTCCAACTTGAAGGACCTGGCACTTGTCTACGTTAAAGGGCATCTCCCATTCATCCGACTAAGTTGAAATTTTTGTGCAAATCCTTCCAGGTTTTTGCCTGTCTTCGCCGTAGAACCGACGAGAGAGAGAGAGAGAGAGAGAGAGAGAGAGAGAGAGAGAGAGAGAGAGAGAGAGAGAGAGAGAGAGAGAGAGAGAGAGAGAGAGAGAGAGAGAGAGAAATTTACATAGAAAAAATCAGACCACACAGACCATGGTCCAATTAGGTGGTCTGTCCTTAAACCTAAGTGATTTTACATTAATCAGATGGCTCAAAATGCTGCTTTTTCACTCTAGCTATTATTAAGTCACAAGCGACGGTCGAGCTTGTTTTAAAGGAGTCAATCGTGTTACACTAGACCACTGATGGTGGAGCTTATTCCATTCTCGCACTACAACGTTGGTGCAGAAAATTTAAGTAGTTGAATTCATTTGCCCACATTTGAGCGAAAGCATTAAATTCTCGTTCGCAAAGCAAGTCATCGATCATAAACAATTTTATTCTGTCTATTCGTGAAACCATTACATTTAAAACATTCGATCAGTTTCGGAGGCGACGTTTTCAAGAGAGGAACATGTTAAGGGTGGAAGTTTTCTCTTCGTAGGATTGCTGGCATGAAGGGATAATTTTGCTCGACGCTGAACACCTAGTTTCTGGCAAATGTCCGCATGGTGAGTTTTCACGCCGCGTATTTGCAATCGAACTTTATTTTTTGTTCCAACTTGAAGGACCTGGCACTTGTCTGTTAAAGGGCATTCCCATTTATCCGACTGTTGAAATTTTTGTGCAAATCCTCTTGGAGTGCTTTGCCTGTCTTCGTCAGTGAGAACCGAGTTACCAACTTTTGTGTCGTCTGCAAATCTCTACTAATGCGATTATTGAGTTCAACATCCACGTCGTTGATGTAAATAATGAAGTACCGTCAAGAACTGAGCCCCTGAGGGACGCTTTTCACTAGTGACCGGCGCCTACCTGTGAGAGGAGAGAGAGAGAGAGAGAGAGAGAGAGAGGAGAGGAGAGGGAGGAGAGTGTGTGGATCACCTGATCGGGTCTTTAGAGCGTTAGGTGGACTGTCCTGGAATCTTGGCTTGTCCCGCGCTACGGCAAGTCCTGTGAGGGCGAGGACGTCCTGAGGGCGAGAGATAAACCGCATGCTGCGGGAGGAGGCCTCAAGCTCAGAGGATCGCTCATCAGCAGCGGTGGCTACGGGCGGAATACTAACAGGTGAGAAGAACGAGGGAGAAGGCAATGGGCGGGAAGGAGAGGATGCTTATCGGCTGGCAATGAGAGCGTTATTGTCAAGAGGAAAGACTTGACTACTGGTCGTGTTGGAAATTCGGTTAGAAAAAAAATTGTTCACGTTTAGTGGATTAGATTTATTTTGTATTATTTATTTTCGGCGTTCTATTACGCCATTGCTAGCGTTGAGGACACTGATGTCGGCCCCAGACGTCACATTTCTCCTTGCATGGCTCGGGGGCCCCTTGATGCTCCACTTGGCAGAAATTGCGACCATCTTTCGGCCACCCGGCGATGATCAGTTGTTCAGCTGGAGGAACTCAGTTTATAGCGCCGCTTTTCACATCCGTGTTTTCCCTTCCCGCTTTCGTTGAGGAGTCGATTTGTGAAAGAAGGACCGTAACTTGATGATAATAA